>NW_015655576.1:78609-80999 GCF_001515625.1 Sinocyclocheilus rhinocerous | reverse complement strand
GTGTCCCGGCGCCGGAGTGAAGGACATCTGGGAAGATCACTGGGTGCACGGGGCCTGTGCAGAGAAACACACGGAGTAGAGGTGGTGGGACTGTTAGCAGCACGTTGTATACTTACCTCGGACTTGTGAGCGTCAGCCTGGGATGTTTCCAGCGCGGCTCTCCGCTCTCTCAGCTGGGTCTGCCTCTCCACCAGGTCGCGGATCTGCTTCTCCACGGCCTCCAGCTCGAGCTGCACCGAATGCAGCTTGAACGTGTCCTCACCTGCACTCAAAGGTAGACACACATCAGCCATTAAAGCGAGTAACAGTGAGTAAAACAATGGTAATGTGTGTGAAGAGAGTATTAGTAATGTAAGCGATATTAGCGGCAACCACGCTGGCGATGCTAACGGACTATATGCTAATAGCGGCCTCGGGAAATCAAAAAAAAACTAGTGATAACAAGGCGCTCTGATTGTTTTTGTTGTAGAATACGATAGGGGATATATTCACACATTATAGAAACGAAAATGATGGTGTATAAAATTGATTTTAAGATAAAAAATAGACGATAAAGAAGTAACTTGACGGAGCTCAAACTCAAAACACGCGGTAGCAACAAAACGCACCTCTTTGTTAGAAGAGGGGCCATGCTCAGTGTCTCCAGTTCGCCCAAACAATCCTGAACACAAAAATGGTGAAAAACTACGGTCTAACTCCACAATTCAGTACTACATACACTCTTAAGAAAAATGGTTCTAAACAGTACCAGAAAACGGTTCTTCGGCTTGTAACAATAGCAGAACCATTTTTAGTGCTAAATAGAACCTTTTTTTATAGGGTTCCATATAGAACCAGGCTTTAAAAATGCTATATAGGACCTTATTGGTGTTATAAATAACCTTTCTAATAATAGTTTTTCATTAATATTAGTATGTTAATATCATTAATATTACTGTTGCTCGGCTCGGCTAATGTCCGTCCTGTGCACTGAACGCTCTCTCCTCCACATCATGAGTAGACACGCCCCTTACTGCTGATTGGCTACAAGTTTGTTTTGGTACTCTGCCTGACTCAGTTTTCTAAAGCGTTTTTGAAAAAATACATACTACACTCTTAAGAAAAATGGTTCTAAACAGTACCAGAAAAGGGTTCTTCGGCTTGTAACAATAGCAGAACCCTTTTTAGTGCTAAATAGAACCTTTTTTTATAGGGTTCCATATAGAACCATGCTTTGAAAATGCTATATAGGACCTTATTGGTGTTATAAATAACCTTTCTAATAATAGTTTTTCATTAATATTAGTATGTTAATATCATTAATATTAGTATTATTTGTATATATTATTTATTAATATTGTTTTTTACCCCTCTATCTGCCTGGTCTTATAATATCTTGAAGTGTCTATTAGGGATTTACATAAAATCAACAACAACATGTCAATTAGGTACTTTTTTATGACGTGAAATTGTAGCAAAAATGTTCTAACAACAGTTAATAGCAGAATATATTAATGAATGACAATGGACATTGAACATAAATAAATGCTTAAAGAAATAAAACAAAATAGAACATAAAATAGTGCATTGAAGACCAAGCTCAAATATCTGCAGATGATGAGGTTGCAGGATGTGACAGCATCTGAAATGCACAATTGAGTTTAGATATACAGTTTGTCTCCTTTCATTTGTTAATGTGAAAACAATTGTTTATGAAGGCCAAAAGTAGTATGTGAGCACTTCACAATGTTAAAAGGAAAAAGTAATATAAAGTCATGGGATAGGGTATGTTTATGCATAAACCCTAGTAATGAAAAATATCTAACAAAATGGACCAAACATTCAATATCTTTGTTACTTAGTGAAGAAGAGGAGAGTATATTTAACTGAACAGAGCTGGTCACACTGACTTACATGTTCTCTTAAACTAAAAAGAGAAAAGACATAGGAAACCAATTAGCATTTGAAAGTTATAATTTATAGACATTTTAAGAAAGAAAAAACAGTCAGTGAAACAATCACAATCCAATCCATATAATGCCTTTAAGTCCATCATTTAGTTGTGATTATGTAGCGATTTTTTCTGCAGATGATGAGGTTGTGGGATGTGATGCATCTGAAATACACAACTGAGTTTAGAGTTACAGGGAGAAGAGGAGAGAATTCCCACAGCTTAGCAGAGCTGCACACACATATATGTGACCAAAAACTGAAGAAAAAAAAGATAACATGCTTGTTTGGAAACCAGTTACATTTTTAAAGTTAAAAATGTATTTAAATTTTAAGAATGAAATCATTTACCTGTTGAGAGTTTGTTGACAGTCTGTGTAGTTGGATCACTGAACTCCAGAAAATCAGTAATGAGGAGCTTTGACAGTTACAGATTTGAAAAACAAAAGGGCGGGAATAAA
>NW_015655576.1:68454-74454 GCF_001515625.1 Sinocyclocheilus rhinocerous | reverse complement strand
TTTAAGAATGAAATCATTTACCTGTTGAGAGTGTGTTGACAGTCTGTGTAGTTGGATCACTGAACTCCAGAAAATCAGTAATGAGGAGCTTTGACAGTTACAGATTTGAAAAACAAAAGGGCGGGAATAAAGAACCCTAAACTCTAACACAAAGAACCATTTCAGCATGAAAGGGTTCTTCAGAATGCTTTGGTTCTAAATAAAACCATTACTGCATGTAAAGAACCATCTTTTTTTAGAGTGCAGTTCACAGTCTTTGTAACGTGTTTTCAGCAATACATTTCTACGTTTATAATGTGTTTAGAAACAACTCCTCTGAATTGCGTTGGACTTTAAGCTATTAAACTACAAGCAGCATATCTGTGACACTTTCCATGAATAGGGTACAAAAAGGCCTGAAACCTTTACATAAAATGTTTTTCTTCATTAAATGGTCGTTGAAATTAGGTTCGTAGGCTAACCTTCAAAACAAACAAACTAACAAAAAACATTAAGTAGTTTCTAGCAATAAATATTACATTAACGTCTAAACATCTGAACAAAGATAAACGTACATTTCCCCAAACTCGATTCTGAAAGGTCAATCGTGCCATCCAGCAGTCTGACATTAATTCACTCATGTGTTTAAAAAAAAAAAAGGCACTACTTTCATGTGTCTCGTATTACACCGCACACTTGCGCGTTGTTGTTTCAGACAAAAAAACTACTAAAATACTGTAATATTTTTGCAGTGGTCGTCTAGTTGTTATGCCCATTGTCTTGTACATAGTAATGGACTATATTTATCTTAGCGGAGGCGTTAAAATAATATTAGGAAATCCTAATTCAGTATTCCATTTCCATGTGTTTGTTTATGTATTTGGTGTCGCAGGCGTGCAGTAAGCGGGATAAAGGACAAAACAAACCTCTTCAAGTAAAAAGAACTGGATTTATTTTAAGTATCCTAGATCATGCTCGAATCCATAAAACTGTCATGCTTCATAAAAGTTGTGGATAAAGTTTAAGAGGAAAGTGAACGTTGGTTTAAATGAGCAGAATCAGAGTTATGCTTTATATTTTGATTGTGCCATAAGAAAATGTTTATATCATTATGAATAAAATATTCCATAAAACTATGTCAGTGATAGCCCAAGAAAAAAAGTCAGGGGAGTGGCCCAGACTTTTCAGCCAATCAGAAACTGGGTTGGCTGTCATGCCTTTGGAAGGCGGGGTTTTAGAGAGTGCATGTGTTTGATGCAAAACAGTTTAACCTGCTTATAGTATAGTATGCCTAGCCCAATAAATCATTCCTCTATTGTGTAAATCACTATGGATAAAACATCTGAAAAAATGCATTAATGAAATATCAAAATCAAATCAATATCATTGTATATACAGTATCATACAAAACAAAAAGCTTGTTTGAATTATACCGTATATATATATATATAAATTTTTTTTTTTTTTTTGAACTTGCATACTTTTATGGCTTTAGTACTTACATTTTACATTCATTGAATTGATCATTCAGTGAAGAGTGCCATGTATCAAGCTGCTGATGCAACTATACCAGCTCTATATTCTCATGGTTACTTTGTTTTGTCTATATTCTCATGGTTACTTTGTTTTGAGTGATGAATTCTCCCTGGATTTACTCGAGTTTCCTCCCATATGTACGTATTACAAGGGCTTGAATGCAGCAGAGCGTCTGTGCAGCACTGAAAAATGGCTGTTGTTGAGTTTCTGCTGTATTTTCCAGGGATCGCAGGTACATTACTGGGAGCTTTGCTGTTGTTATTGCTCTTATATCGCCTTTCCTCGGACCACAAATCTCAGAAAGAAGGGAAAGAGCCACCAGGACCCAAACCACTGCCGCTGTTGGGGAACCTGCTGACCCTTGACCTCACAAGACCTTTTGACAGCCTTTGTGAGGTGACAACTTGACATGAACACATTTAAACAGTAATAGTAGCCTAACATTTTGAGATTTGTTTGTAAATGTCTTTGTGTCCTCCAGCTCTCCAAAACATACGGGAACATATTCCAAGTGTTTTTGGGTCCTAAAAAAGTTGTGGTATTAGTTGGATACAAAACCGTCAAAGAGGCCCTTGTCAACTATGCAGATGAGTTTGGGGAGCGAGATATTACACCTGGCTTCAGGATACTTAATGATGGTCATGGTAAGAATAACTAAATGTTTTGTTTGCATTTAAATCAGTTCATAATTTACCACCAAATTGTGTTCAGTCCTTATATGGTTTATTAGCCTAGGACACTAGGCTCATAGTCTGATGGTTTTGTGTTGATCAGGGATCCTCTTTTCCAATGGAGAGAACTGGAAAGAAATGCGACGCTTCGCTCTCAGCAACCTGCGGGACTTTGGAATGGGCAAGAGAGGAAGTGAAGAGAAAATTATAGAGGAAATTCAATATCTGAAAGGAGAGTTTGATAAGTTTGAAGGTACAAGCCGAGACACGCACATGCAAACATGCTCTTAGTTTATAAGATCCATTGAGAGACGGTTTGTTGTTTCCTCTTCACAGAGAAACCCTTCAAACCAAATTGTGTTCAGTCCTTATATGGTTTATTAGCCTAGGACACTAGGCTCATAGTCTGATGGTTTTGTGTTGATCAGGGATCCTCTTTTCCAATGGAGAGAACTGGAAAGAAATGCGACGCTTCGCTCTCAGCAACCTGCGGGACTTTGGAATGGGCAAGAGAGGAAGTGAAGAGAAAATTATAGAGGAAATTCAATATCTGAAAGGAGAGTTTGATAAGTTTGAAGGTACAAGCCGAGACACGCACATGCAAACATGCTCTTAGTTTATAAGATCCATTGAGAGACGGTTTGTTGTTTCCTCTTCACAGAGAACCCCTTCAACACGACACAGCCGGTGAACTACGCTGTGTCAAACATCATCTCATCTATCGTGTACGGCAGCAGATTTGAATACACAGACCCTCAATTCACTGAAACGGTTGACAGAGCAAATGAAAATGTTCGGGTTAGTGGATCGGCATCTATGATGGTATGGAAGTAGGAATTATATATTAACCAGAAATTATTTGGTGACTTTGAAATAATTTTTTTAATCGTTAATACATGCACATCTTTCTTTCCTCTCTCTGAATATGTACTTATAAGCTATACAATATATTTCCGTGGTTGGGTCCGTTCCTAAGCAGCAAAAGGATTATTATAAGGAATTTGATGAAAAATAGAGCAGAAATTGTGAAATTAATCACTGGACTGCAGGAGACTCTAAATCCACATGACCGCAGAGGGTTTGTCGACTCCTTCCTCGTCCACAAACAGAGTGATGAGGTATGGAAATCACCATGTAGCATAGAAATGCAGGAAAAGTCAAAAGTAATCAGTAGCTTTGATTAGTAAACCGATTTAGACTTGCACACAATATGCTAAACTTGCAATGGTTTTTATTTTGAATATAGTTGAACATTTTGAATAAATTAAGTACTTTGCAACATTTAGCTTTACTCATTATTTTAGTAAAAAGGATAATTTTGTGCTTTGTGGATTTGGACTTATCAGCAATCCGGCAAGAAGGACTCATTCTTTCACCATGAGAATCTTCTCATGACGGTGGGAAATCTGTTTGTCGCTGGTACCGACACCACAGGAACGACTCTGCGCTGGGGTTTGATGCTTATGGCCAAATACCCTCAAATACAGGGTAAAAATACAGTAATGTCAAAGAGTTTTTCCTCAATGCTGAATTCAACAGTGTCCAAAGGAACAAATATGTGTTGCATTTGTGTGCAGATCGAGTTCAGGAGGAGATTGACAGAGTGATCGGTGGACGTCAGCCAGTGGTGGAAGACAGAAAGAAATTACCTTATACAGATGCTGTGATTCATGAAACCCAGAGACTGGCAAACATAGTGCCCATGAATCTCCCTCATATGACCAGCTGTGGCGTTACCTTCAATGGATACTTCATCAAGAAGGTCAGTCAGAAGAATAAATACGTATAAAGCCTTGAGAAGATACCATGTGCATCTTGAACATCAAGATTTTGGTCTTTTCTCTTCATTTTCCAGGGCACCAAAACATAGTGCCCATGAATCTCCCTCATATGACCAGCTGTGACGTTACCTTCAATGGATACTTCATCAAGAAGGTCAGTCAGAGGAATTAATATGTATAAGGCCTAGTAAAGATACCATGTGCATCTTGAACATCAAAGTTTTGGTCTTTTCTCTTCATTTTCTAGGGCACCACTGTAGTTCCTCTGCTGACGTCTGTTTTGAAGGATCCAAGCGAATGGGCAAAACCGAACAGCTTTTACCCAGAACACTTCCTTGATGAGAAGGGCCAGTTCATCAAGAGAGATGCTTTCATGCCCTTTTCTGCAGGTACGTTCAAATCTAAACACCCAGTGATTTGAAGAAATAAACATTTGAATTGTAATTAAACACATTTTTTCTTCTCTCAGGCCGCAGGGTTTGTCTTGGAGAGGGTTTGGCCAGGATGGAGCTCTTCCTGTTTTTCACTTCCCTCCTTCAGAGCTACCGCTTCACGACTCCACCTGGAGTGTCTGGAGATGAGCTGGATCTCAAAGGAATAGTAGGAATAACGTTGAATCCGTCTCCACACAAGCTGTGTGCGATCAGACGCTCCTGATACTTGACAATCAAAACATATTATACTTCATTTTAAGTAAGAACTGTCATGATTTTGCTTGATCTGAGTAAATGCACAAAATGTAAGTTTGCAAATACTTAAAAAACCTGATGAGTAATGTGTAAAATCACTTCAGACTTTTTTGTACTTCTGTTTTTGGCACAACTTGTCTTGAGTAGCAGGTGCATGGGTTGTATTTCTTTATTTTTGTACTTGTTGTGCTGTAAGAATTTTGTAGTAAAAAAAAAAAGATAATTTAACAAAAGTTTCTCAATCATTTTCTTAAACATGTTAACACAAAAATATCTTAACCACTTAAGACTACATTAAGTTACATTAATGTGTATAAGAATAATATTGCTAATGAAATAATAAACTTAAAGGTGTATTTTCTGAATATATATATATTCTTCACTTAATATCATTTGCTTCTCACTTATCTTCTCACTTGTCTATGAAGAAAAATGCTTTCCCACCCTTTGCTATTTGCCAGATCTTGGGCATTTTTTATTTATTAAAAAAAAAAATTTGCTATACAAAAGCCTTATCAATATTTTTTCAGACCTTTTAATTTAAGAAACAATAAAATTACTACAGTACAGTAAATGTTTTAAAAGTAGATAATTGGGCTGTGCTAATTTGGGTTTTCAAATTTACAGTGCTATACTTCAAAAATATGTTTTGAAAAATATAATTTTGAACTGTTGCTTTAACTGTAATTTACTGTACATCTACAACAACATTGGACTGTGTCCTAGTTTTTGACAGTCTCCACCTCCAAGACCAAATGTAGCCACTCCCACTTCACCTATGCTACATTTAAACTGCACAAGCCTCAAGGTCTTCTGGGTATTGTTCTGTGAACATGGCTCTCATGGAGGCACTCCTTCAGGTTTCCAGCACAGGAACATTAATCTGCTGCTTGCTTCTGCTCTTAGCTGTTTGTCTCCTGTTCTTCAGGTCTCAGAGAGACGAAAATGAACCTCCAGGGCCAAAACCGTTGCCACTTTTGGGAAATCTGCTAATGTTGGATGTCAGCAAACCACATTTGAGCCTGTGTGAGGTAAGTATGAATGAGATCAGTCCTTTTGACCAACCAGTTCAGCTTTGCTTCGATTGGTTTGTTGACAAACCTGACTGACAAGTTCTTAAAGAGCACAATTCTGTTTTTCACGGATAGAAAATATATGATAGTTCACCCAGAAATGACAATTCTATCTTCATTTACTCACCCTCATGTCTTTCCAAACTCTTATGACTCCTTTGTTCTGTGGGACACAAAGGAATATATTTTGAACTTGCATAGAATTGACTTCCATTGTATGAAGTGCTTGAAGTGGGAAAAAAATAAGTGCCAGTACTTACCCCCCCCCCCC
>NW_015655576.1:66557-68420 GCF_001515625.1 Sinocyclocheilus rhinocerous | reverse complement strand
CCCAATAAATTTATTTATTATTGTTTGTATAAATATTAAATAAATAATTCATTTTATAATTCACTATTTATGTATAGTTCCTCAATCAATCAATCATTTACATTTATTAATTTTGCAGATGCTTTTATCCAAAGCAACTTACAATTGGGGAATACATCAAGCGAATCATCTTAAAGAGGCAAATAGACACAGGAAGTGCTCATAATACCAAGTTTCAGGCATTGTTCAAATAAGTACACCCTAGATTGGGGATTAAGTAAAGAGAAGCAAAGGTTTTTTTTTTTTTAGGATGAGGTCAGATGGTGACGAAAGAGATGAGTTTTTAGTTTTTATCAATTTTAACAATCAATAATTAAACGTTTTCAATAAAAATAAGCACAAGTCAAGCTGTGATACCAAACAGGACCACAGGGAGACGCCAAAGACTACTAAAGCTCCTGCTTTGACCTGACTACTACTATACGGATCCATTCAGAATCACTAAAATGCTGACCACTCTATAATCTAAAACACCTTCAGCCAGCATCCATTATAAAACACTCTTGCTTTTAAGCCAAAAACACGCTGAAAAGAACAATTTACTGACACCAGGACGTCTCTGGTGAAATTGGTCGGGTTTTCTCTGCATATAGTGCTGTTTTGAACTTACTGTTTGAATTCGCTTGCTGGATCCTTCGACTTTCCAGGAGTTTACCAGTTTTAAATGGTGTGATCGCAAAAACGTACTTTTCATTTTTAAAGGTATTGTTTTCATTATAATGTACTGATTCAAATTAATAATCAATAATTAATTATTATTCTACTACTCTGCGCACCTCCCCAGACATGCTCTGTGCCCCACACATTATTAGGTGTGTTCGACTTGAAGCAGCGCTGCACAGACCGATCGGTGTGAAATCAAAAATCAAAAGCGTGAACTTCCGTCAATAGTTCTAGGAACTATGAAAAGGTTCCTCCAGTGCTAAAGCGCCTGAAGTACCCTGAGAGCTATTAGAGAGCAGACGCTCCTTATGCTTTCGAATCGCCCTCGTGGTACTTTGATGTCACACACTGATCGTTCTGCGCAGCGCTGCTTCAAGTCGAACACACCTAATAATGTGTGGGGCACATATTGATAACCAGTGTACTTGCCCAACCCTGTTGATAACCCCCGAGAAGGATGACTCCGCTTGCATTCATTCACGTGATTCACGGTACCACGTCCTGGTAGTGTGATTCAGAGGCGTCATGCCCATTCAAAGTGAGGGGGCACGTGCCCCCTCAGAGTTTTAAGCCAAGGGGATTTTGAATGCAGCTTCCAAAAGACAAAAAATAGCAGAATAATATTTTCTATATTTGATACAATCACACCAGCATGATTAAATCGTTCAGCGCGTCATATCAGGTTCTAAAAATTTAAATCTGCGTTCGCTGGCTAGCGCTGAGGCAGAGACATGCGCGTTTTTACAGCACATTATAACCAATCACACACGATGCTGTTGCGCTTATGAATGCAATGACCAATCAGCAGTGGTGGAAAGAGTACTGAAAATTTGTACTCAAGTACAAGTACTGTAACATTGCTGAAATAATACTCAATTACAAGTAAAAGTACTGGTGTCAAAACAGTACTTAAGTAAAAGTACAAAGTATTCCTTTCAAAAACTACTCAAGAGTACTAGTTACTAGTTACTTTTTAGCCTGCGATATTTAAAGGGGTCATATGAAGTTTCTAAAAAGAACATTATATTGTGTATTTGGTGTAATGAAATGTGTTTATGCGGTTTAAGGTTCAAAAAACATTATTTTCCACATAATGTACATTATTGTTGCTCCTCTATGCCCTGCCTCTCTGAAACGCGTCGATTTTTACAAAGCTCATCG
>NW_015655576.1:65273-65354 GCF_001515625.1 Sinocyclocheilus rhinocerous | reverse complement strand
AAATATTGATCATATTGATCAATTACCATTACAAAAATCTCAATCTTAAACATTTGCTCATTCTGTGTATTAAAATAGGGT
>NW_015655576.1:64354-65120 GCF_001515625.1 Sinocyclocheilus rhinocerous | reverse complement strand
TGTCTGTACAATGTAGTGATGCAGTTAGGCAGACTAGGATATTTATATGCACAAATCAGACAAATATCCCATTCCAAAACATTTCTAGCATAAACTTACATTGTAAAAAAAAATTAAAGTTCTATCTTTGATTGGTAAAAGACTTTCTGGTGCATTTCACTTACAGCCAATAAAATGTCTTGTAGCATCATTACAAAAATCTCAATCTTAAACATTTGCTCATTCTGTGTATTTGTGTCTTTAAAATAGGGTAACTTTGTTGCAAAAGCTTACAGCAAAAGCAAGCATGATTTCAAATTTGATTTCAAACTGAATTGAATTTACAAAAAAGGTCAAGTACACAGTCAGTAATAAAATTATAAAACAAATGACCTCAATTCAGTTGAGATACTCGAAATATGACAATACTGAATTTTCATAAGAAGTGATTTAAGATTAAGATTAATTCAGTTTAATCCAGGAGCAAAGATAAATAATTTCTACTTTTTATATAAAAGCATGGAGAGATCGCGATTGCACAGTCTGCGCACAAACAATATCGGAGTGAGAGGACAGGCAGTTCATTTGTATAAGTTAGGCCTATTTGAGAGCTCGCATCCCGTTTTCTGCGATTACATAACTGCGTTTTCTTCACTCACTCGCTGTCTGAATACCTCTTTCTGGCGAATTCTCTCCTTAGAAACAACAAACTACAGATGTGTGTATGAATCTGTAAGTAAGATATTCATTTCACAGTGTAAACAGCTTCAGTGATTTTAATGGGAGT
>NW_015655576.1:62147-64305 GCF_001515625.1 Sinocyclocheilus rhinocerous | reverse complement strand
TAGAATTTTTTTTTTTTTTAATTTTTGCAGGTACAACTTATATAACCTAATTAGACATACTTGGTGGGCAATGACTGACTACATGACTGTTTTTGCTCATCTCTGATTCAGGTCTGATCGGAGTCGTCTCTATCGATACATGCTCCATCTCTGACTGTACCTCTGCTTCCTCCTTGTCTCTCTTAGAGGCAGACATTTCCACTGCTTCTTTCCTTTCTGCATCATTCATTTCCCCTGCCTCATTTTCATGTTCAGTTTTGCTGTTACTATTCCTTTTTGTAAAAAAGGAATGTATTTTCCTATCTTCCTCTGCTTTCCTTTTCATATTCTGTACAGTTCAGACAAACATACAGTATTAAGAAACACTTGTATTATTACATTTAACAGCTACAGTACTTACACAAAATGACAGACCCATAATGTAAGATTATGTGTAATGTTTTTTTTTTTTACTTTGTATTTACAGAATGTTTGCGCCACAGAACGGCGAAAAATGTCATCTGTCTGTCAGTGTTAAGTTGGGTGTGCTCGAAAACGTACGGAGCCGTCTGCTCTCGCGGTGCAAGATGTCATACAGTGATCGGTCTGCGCAGCGCCTGTTAGGTTTGCACAGGGGTGGCCAGAGGGGTGGCCAAGCTTTCATCAGGGGTGGCACTGGCCACCCATGGCCACCACGTAGCTACGCCCTTGGCTGTGTAACCCCCCGAGACTTTCGGTTCATTAACCCGTATGGAAATAACGAGAAAAATTACAAAGTGCAGTAAACCATAAAACTGTTTGCACTACAAACCAGTGTGTTCATAATTAAGATAATACATGAAAATAATATGATAAGACACACCAATTTGCAATATCAAGCAGCAAAACAAGCTGTTTTGTACAGCTAAAAATAGCTGGAAGTGGATGACACCGGAAGCCAGACCCATAAAATTTACAGATAGCCACACCCACTCCTAGTGAAAAAAAGGTGGATAAAAAATAAAATAATTAACAATAGTATTATTGCACTTTATTTACAATAGCACTACAATAGTTTGATAATACTATTATATTTTAAAATTAAAAATAACTATCAAATAAAAATACAATTATTTTATAGTACACTTAAAAATACAATGCTAATATTTACATTTTATTTTACTTTTTAATTTTTTTTATATGAGTTTTCAACATTTTCAAACCTAAAATGAGCAAGCTTTTATTTTGGCGGGTTTGCCGGTAGGTAAATGCACTGCCTGTTTTAGCGGAGCTCAGCAAGGACCGCCTCCCTCATTTCCATGTTGCACACGGAAAGTAAAGATTAGTTGTTGCAGCCCTAGTTAGAAGAACTGAAATTAATTGCGGTACAAATGCGTACTGAACTGAGGGTGGCGAACGGTAGTAGAGAAAAGTAAAAAGAAATAAATAAATAAATAAATAAATCTGGAAATAAATACAGGTGGGAATAAATAAATTTTAAAAAATAAATAAACACATGAATAAATACATTGAAAAATAAATAAATAAATAAATTAATTAAATATGAGAATAAATGAGAGAATAAGGGAATAAAAGTAAAAAAGAATAAAAATAAATTTAAAAAATAAATACATCAAATAATATAATACATAAAGGAAAAATACATAAAGGAAAAAAGTAATACATAAATTCAGGGTTAAATTTGATTAAAAATTAACTATATTTGTTTTTATCAATTTATTTATTTATTTTCCTGTTATTTTATTTATTTATTTATCCATATATTTTATTTTATTTTTAATTTCTGCAGGTTTGGTCCTCCATACATAACTGCCTATAACATCTCTTTCAATCTTAATCAGATGGCAAAGCAGTTCGGCCCAGTTTTCACAGTCTACTTTGGTCCAAAGAAAGTGGTTGTGTTAGCTGGCTACAAAACAGTGAAGCAAGCCCTTGTTAATCATGCAGATGAATTTGGAGACAGAGAAATTACGCCACTGTTCCATGATTTAACTAAAGGGCATGGTAAGATCACCCCAGTCTGCTGAGTAGCCTATATGTACTTAACGGATTCTTTATACTTATTAGCATATGAGTTACTGTTAGAAATTAACAATTGGTCCCTCGATATCTCTTTGCCGCCTTGAAGTTCTCAGTTCCTTAAAGTGTATACGGCCGGGAAGCAAGAAAACACACATTC
>NW_015655576.1:55743-61598 GCF_001515625.1 Sinocyclocheilus rhinocerous | reverse complement strand
AGCTAATGTATACATTTGCGCATGCATAGCTCGAATGTGAGTAAGAGACACAAAAACACCACACAAGAGAGAGAGAACAGATAGAGGAGGGAGAGTGAGAGGGAGAGGGAAAAAAGGAGGGGGAGTGAGAGGGAGAGGGAAAGAAAGGAGGGGTGAGGCATTCTCAAGACAGAGAGTGTTTTCTAACAGTTACATACAATGATACAAAGTTACATACACTGGTACAGGTTTTTGTACACTTTTGGACATTTAAGTCACACTTATAATAGTCTGTTATTCACATTTCACATGGATTAGGTACAAAACCAAGTGGCATGTGCTGAAGTGATGCTCGATCTTTTCTCAGAACCAACTCCACTTTTCTGAACCACTTTTTAAAGTATTTTTAACCAGGTCTCTTTTTAATGGATGTATGGATTGAGTTCTGAAAGTAAAAGTTTCCAAGACTTGTCTATATTTTCAAGAAAATATCGTTTTAATTTTGTGAAATGTTTTCATTGAAAAGTACTAATTTTAAAAATTTATTTTAATACCATGGTGTTTTGTTATATAATGCAAATATATTTATACAATTTTAATTGTGGCTTAGGTGCCCAAAGCCACTGTATATGCTCTTACATATGATTTACATTTATGCATTTTGTAGACACTTTTATCCAAAATGACTTGCATCGCTTACAAGGTCTTCATTTTGATCAGTTCAAGCATTTCCTGGGAATCAAACCATCGCTAGCACCACAGGAATATATGATATCTGTAAGATGAATTTTAGAAATTAAACATCTTTGTAGGTATTATATTTGCCAATGGAGAGAGTTGGAGAGAGATGAGACGGTTTGCTCTCACCAACTTACGAGACTTCGGGATGGGAAAGAAAAAGATCGAGGAGAAAATCATAGAGGAAACATGCCATTTACTAGAGGAATTTGAGAAGTTTGAAGGTAAAGTACATTTATTAATTCAGCCAATGCTTTTACCAATGAAAGATGCAACAACACATGATTTATCTTAAAGAGACAGTAACAAAGTTACAAAAGTCTCCTTGAAAAACACATGGAGATAAATACAGCAATGTAGACAGATGTACTGAACACTACGACCTGTTCTTTTGTAGGAAAACCTTTTGAAACCACACGGCTGATGAACTACGCTGCCTCAAGTGTCATCTCTTCCATTGTGTATGGACGCAGTTTCAAGTATACAGACCCTCAGCTACGGTGTATGGTGGATCGTATGCTGCGTATGCAAATCTTTTTGACGTCATTCTACCTTCATAGGATCGAGCTAATGAGAGCGTCAGGCTGAGTGGAACAGCATCCGTGCAGGTATACAGGTTATTTCAATATATTCGGTGAGAATAGAGATAATCAAGAGGTTTATAATGGCATACAGTATTGCATTATGGTCATAGAAACATCTCTTGGTTTTTGTTCTCCAGCTCTACAACATGTTTCCTTTCTTGAGTCCATGGCTCAAGAATCTGAAACTAATCATGAATAACCTAGCACTCGATATCAAAGAGATATCAGAGCTGGTGAGCAGTTTACATCAAACACTGAACTCGCAGGATCTCAGAGGCTTTGTGGATTCGTTCCTCATCCGCATGCAGAATGCAGAGGTATTTATTTAGGTTAATTTGAACACTAATCTTGGTTTTTTACCTCTATACATCTCTAACCTACCATTTGGTCAGGAATCTGGAGTGAAGAACTCGCTTTTCCAGAAGCAGAACCTCATTTTCACAGTCGCCAACCTGTTCGTCGCTGGTACGGACACTACTAGTACAACACTGCGCTGGGGCTTGCTGTTTATGGCCAAATATCCACATATACAAGGTATGATAGAAATTCTTAAAACATTAAAGGAATATTCTGGGTTCATTATGGCATGATAATAATAATAATAATAATAATAATATTTCCACATCAAATTAATTTCCTTTAAAAAATATCTGCGTTAGAGTGAGGCATAATGTTAAAATACTTGCTATTTCAATAGTACAGCCACACAACGTGTGTTAACATGATTTTCTGTTCAAGTTATGTCCAAATTTCAAACATTGTCATCATGACAACCCAACGCCATAAACCATAAAAACAACATGATATTTTTAAAACATCTTTAGTAACCATTCACGCAGAATGCATTTTGCGTTTAAAAACACGAGAGGCAGGGCAGTGGAATGACAAAATAAGTTTAACCCATTTTAAAAAGATTTTGCATTCAACTGTGCTGCCTTTCCATTGTTTTTCCACGTTAACATGCACTAGACCACATGTATCAAACTGTCCTGCAGAGAGTAGCTCCAACCAGCTCCAAAACACCTGCCTGGAAGTTTCTAGTAATCCTGAAGACTTTGATTAGCTGGTTCCGGTGTATTTAATTAGGGTTGAAGCCAATGCTGTGTTCCATTTGTACACTGAAGCTGGAAATTACGATTTCCCATTAGGAACTTTTAACGTGCTCCCAAGTTGGAGTTCTGATTTGGAATCTTGGAGGAATCGCAACAACTCCAACTTCAGAATCCGATATGGCTGCTCAGTGCATCAACAGAAGAGAAACAGTAGTAATATACTGGGTGCGTCTCAATCAGCTCCCTAGTTCAGTAGTCAGGGCACTGATCAGGGAGTCGGCCGTTTTAAAATCCTGCCAGTGCACTGGAACTTTCGCTCCCTGAAAAATGCCACAATGCACCGCAAAAACTAGGGAGCATTAATGCTCACTATGCTCCCTTACTAGAAATTACATCACATTTCTGAAGCATGACACATAAACCACACGAGCCAACTGGATAAATATGATGCGTGCCCTGATTCGTGAACAAGATATACTGATTCACAAGCTCGGGAGCTGATTGAGACGCACCCATTGTTTATTAGCACTTATGTTTGTCTGTGTCTCAATAAACTGCATGCTAAATGTGGTGCACACAGTACTGTTCCCTATTTGTGGACATGATACTATGGCGTTATCTGTGCAAAATACCGTTTTTTATGTGTTCTTAATCGACTGGTATGGTTAACAATGGATACTTCCATGGGTTTTCTCACTATACTGGAACACGGTCCACTTGCGTGTGATCATTCCCAGCTCCGACATCCGACTTCCGAAGTAAATGGAATGCAGCATAAACTCTGCAGGACAGTGGCCCAGGATCTAGTTTGGACACCCCTGCCCTAGATGGATGTCTTGACCGTTGCGCTTGAGTCTTATGTTTGTCAGCATCTCTTGCATGTGCGCTGCGTTGTGTCAAGTTATAAGAAGTTTATATGAAAAAACAACAACATGGGATTCATTCCACTTGTGTATTTAAACGCGAAATCTCGTTCAATGTGGAGAGATCCCTACAGCTCCAATAACACCCATGCCTTAACAGAAGAATAAAAGTAGGGTGCTTTTATAAAATTATACAGCACATTTTTTTTAAACCTCCAAACAAGGCCCCACTTAAGAGCCAATAAAAAAAACAAAAAAAAAGAGGACGGATGTGTGAAAATTATTTTTGTGGTAAGCTACATTATGCCACAAATGCTGTACATTGAGCTGAACTTGCACTGAACCCGGAATATATCCTTTATCAATCAGTCACAGTGTTTTTTTTGTTTTGGTTAACAGGCATGACATTTAGCATTTTCGCTGTTCTGTGTGTGACTTGTTAAATATAGCTTACTATGTTTGAGCATGTCTTGTGCTGGTGGACTGAGTTCAGAAAGTGAAATTTAAAATGTGATGTGTTTGCAGATCGGCTTCAGGAGGAGATTGACCAGGTGATCGGTGGACGGCAACCGGTATCAGAGGACAGGAAGAACTTACCGTATACAGACGCTGTGATCCACGAAACCCAGAGATTTGCTAACATAGCACCCATGAGTATCCCACATATGACCAGCTGTGACGTTCACTTCAATGGATACTTCATCAAGAAGGTTAGTGTATTGTAAAATAATATAAAAAACTGAAATAATTCCTAATACAAATGCAGTTTTCCCACTACATTACCCCATTCCACCAAAGTAATATAATACGTAAAAATGAACATACATTTTCAAATGCACAAAATATTCACCTTTTAGTGAGAAACATTAAGATGCTATGTTTTTCCTTGAGCAGGGCACATGTGTATTTCCTCTTCTAATGTCTGTACTGTGGGATGAGGATGAATGGGAAACACCTCGTAACTTTAACCCCGAACACTTCCTGGACAAGCAGGGGCGATTTGTGAAGAGAGACACCTTCTTGCCCTTCTCTGCAGGTACCGTTTTCCTTCATGCAGGGTTTGATTGTCTTCTTTATTCATGAAATATCCTTTTTAAATGGTCTCAAACGAAAGTTGATGGGCCAAGGCTTCTGTTTCTATGCCCTGGTGAAAGGAAACAAATTGTTTATTGTAGATTTTGTTCTTTCTGATGTGTAGAGGTTTGTGGCCTCTCTCTTTCAGGCCACAGGGTTTGTCTTGGAGAGGGTTTGGCCAGGATGGAGCTCTTCCTGTTCTTCACCTCCCTCTTTCAGCGTTTCCGTTTCACTCCTCCTCCAGGAGTGTCTGAAAATGATTTGGATCTCACTCCAGCGGTGGGCTTCACCTTGAACCCGACCCCACATAAACTGTGCGCAGTCAAACACTTGTGAACTCTTTTACAGTAAAGTTGATGCAGTCTGTATTTGTTTTAACACAAAATAACGCATTACATTTGTGTGTTCATTCTTTATATGCAAAGTGAAAGCTCAGAAATCATGATTTTTAAGCATTCACCAAAAAAAAAAAAAAAAAAACTATGAAAACCATGTCATAAATAAAATAAGAAAGGTCAAGTGTGCCATTTTTTGCACTATTTATTTTTTTATTTTTTTATTTTGGCATTTCGAATTAAACGATGTTTGCCAGACTTAAGCCCATCCCTTTCTTACAATCGACTGCAATCTCAGAGATCGTGGATAGAACCAAGGCCCAGTGTTTTTATTTTTTGATAATCAGTTTCACCTGGATGCATTTTAACATGCTGGTAAATTAACTAACTACAAGACAATTGCAAAATGCCAGTGTTTAATGATTAAATAAAACTATTCATTTCACAGACATTTCATTAGATTTTAATAGTTTTTTTTTTTCTTTTTGGAGGGTTTTAAAAGTGTAAAATTGTCTTTTTTTGTCTGCTGTCTTTGACATCAGAGGTCACATTTTGTTTACGTGGGATTGAAAAACTAATTCAGCAATTGTATATTGAATTTCAGTAATTATATTAATATTGATTTGTATATTGCATATGGAATTTAAGGAATTATACTGAATTTCTAAGTACAAGATAAGACATTAGGGGCCTCATTTATAAAACATGCGTACGCACAGATTTGATCTTAGAGTGTGCCTACACTAAAATCCAAGACAACGTTGATAATACTCAATAGAAAAAATATAACTACACACACATCGTAAAGTTTTGTTTTTCTTTGTGCTCTTCATTCTAAAGCATAGAAATTCGGATATTGGCGTGTGCTCTTTTATATGGTAATGTTATTAATTAGGGGGCGGAGATCTGACGCCAGTCATCTGCACACAATTTCAAGATCATTTGCGATTTATAAATGTCACATCTGAAAGAGAGGCGTACGCACGTGTTTTTGTGCGCACTTACGCACTTTTGAGAAATGATCTTAGAACAAATTTAGGACGGTTTATACGCAACATTTTATAAATGAGGCCCCAGGTGTTTACAATAAGAATAAGAAATCCATAAGGAGTTATACGTTTACATTCTTACATCTAAATGGGCATATTCTATTAACTTTTGTTAGTTTCATATACAACTAATTATAAATAAGATACCCTAACCCTCATGGAAAGCCTGCTGCATTTTTTA
>NW_015655576.1:52886-55251 GCF_001515625.1 Sinocyclocheilus rhinocerous | reverse complement strand
GTAAAGTTTTGTTTTTCTTTGTGCTCTTCCTTCTCAAGCATAGAAATTCGGATATTGGCGTGTGCTCTTTTATATGGTAATGTTATTAATTAGGGGGCGGAGATCTGACGCCAGTCATCTGCACACAATTTCAAGATCATTTGCGATTTATAAATGTCACATCTGAAAGAGAGGCGTACGCACGTGTTTTTGTGCGCACTTACGCACTTTTGAGAAATGATCTTAGAACAAATTTAGGACGGTTTATACGCAACATTTTATAAGTGAGGCCCCAGGTGTTTACAATAAGAATAAGAAATCCATAAGGAGTTATACGTTTACATTCTTAAATCTAAATGAGCATATTCTATTAACTTTCGTTAGTTTCATATACAACTAATTATAAATAAGATACCCTAACCCTCACGGAAAACCTGCTGCATTTTTTATTATTTGTAAAGAAAAAACAAAACAAAAAAACATTTACTTGATATCTAGTTTCAAGGTTTTGTCAGGTTGAGCTCACATCTGGGTACAAATTTGTCTGTGTATTTTTGCGACTTTGGAGCCCCCTACAGTTAAGATAATATTTTGCTAAATTTCATATTCATGAATGTAAATTCAGTCAAATCCAACCTTTTGTTTTTTGGTTCTTAAAAAAGAAATTAAATGATATATTATCAAGACTGTTTATCATGAACCTTGATTAGCCTACCCCCTGGCTGTGTGTTTTTTATTGCAGTTCTGATTACATTGACCACGCCTGTACTATTCATAAAATGTAATAATAATAATCTCACGGAAAACCTGCTGCATTTTTTATTATTTGTAAAGAAAAAACAAAACAAAAAAACATTTACTTGATATCTAGTTTCAAGGTTTTGTCAGGTTGAGCTCACATCTGGGTACAAATTTGTCTGTGTATTTTTGCGACTTTGGAGCCCCCTACAGTTAAGATAATATTTTGCTAAATTTCATATTCATGAATGTAAATTCAGTAAAATCCAACCTTTTGTTTTTTGGTTCTTAAAAAAAGAAATTAAATGATATATCATCAAGACTGTTTATCATTAACCTATTTACTTGATTAGCCTACCCCCTGGCTGTGTGTTTTTTATTGCAGTTCTGATTACATTGACCACGCCTGTACTATTCATAAAATGTAATAATAATAATAATAATGGTGTATTCAAAATTATTTATTCAAATTAATTATTTTGATTAATGTCTGTTATTCATTTCTTTTATTTTAGTTGGCTTGGATTCAGAGATTCATGATTCAGATTTTTAAATTATTTATTTGTTTCAATTTGACTTGTATTTTTGTCTTCATATAATATTTGAAGATATAAGATATATGAAGACAAAAATACATCTAATATTCATAAAGTTTGAATATATATTCATTAAGTTATTTATATATCACTCAAGCTCAGAGTCCGAGCTGCCGAGGACAGTTTAGTGTGTGGTGGTTGACATGAGAGCTACTGCAATATAAACTGACTAAGCGCTGAATGATTTCGCAAAAAAAGCATCAGGATCATATACTCCTGGAAATGGACTCATTACGAATCTGAGTGACTGTCACGTCCAAAAATGAGTTTTGCTTGAGTAACTTCTGTGAGTGTGTGAAAAAGCCATTCTTCTTATTAGATTACAATATAACGAGATAACAATTACAAGATAACAATTTTGAAACTGAGATTTCAAAGTAAAAGTCCTACGTACAGTTGCGTTAAGTTGGCACACATTCACTATTTTGGTTGTTTGGTTTAGAGGAACTCTGAGGTTATGGGCTTACATTTCTGCCACAATTCTGCGCGCGAAAGATCATATTTTGAGCGCACAAAAGTGCATTTTGCACGCGCGCGATCTGAGTTTGTGGAGAAAATGTTCGTTTCGCAAAGAAAAAAGTCTTTCGAGCGCACGGAAATCAATTTTGCATTTAAAATACGTTTTTGGATGTGTGCAGACCTTCTCTTTTGCCCGTGCAAGGTTTCACTAGCTTGCTCACCTGATGCCCGCCTCTGTGCTCTCTAAAATGCCAACAGCTCGCGTGCTCAACACAACCTACAATGTGCCATAATTCCAGCCAATCAGAGACCGAGGCTGCTAAATTCTGATTGGCTGCTTTGACAACCAATCACAACATTTCTTGCATTACCTCGACAGCAGAAGAGGAAAAATACAGTGCATGCATAATTATTATGCAAGTTGATATTCTGATTATATTTTTTTCCAAGCACATTTTACCAATAATTATAACTACTATTAATCTTGTATTTAATAATTTATAATTGATATATAATTATTCATGAAGACTGGAAGTGAAAAACGCCTTATATTCAGGTGTGCATAATTATTAAGCAGATTTTCTTTTACAGAT
>NW_015655576.1:38841-52485 GCF_001515625.1 Sinocyclocheilus rhinocerous | reverse complement strand
GTTGGCATTTAGAGAGCACTGAGGGCGGGCATCAAGTGAGCAAGCTAGTGAAACGTTGCACGTGCAAAAGAGAAGGTCTGCACACATCCAAAAACGTATTTTAAATGCAAAATTGATTTCCGTGCGCTCGAAAGACTTTTTTCTTTGCGAAACGAACATTTTCTCCACAAACTCAGATCGCGCGTGTGCAAAATGCACTTTTGTGCGCTCAAAATATGATCTTTCGCGCGCAGAATTGTGGCAGAAATGTAAGCCCGTATGAGGGCTGTGTTAGGAGGAATGTGAGTGCGCAGACGTCAGCCAGTGAGCTGTGAACTGCTTTCAGCTCCTCCCTTCATGTTTTCAGCATGTTGAGACACAATGACCTGAAAATTACTTAAACACAGATTTGGTGTGAAGACTCACAGTTGTTTTGGAGAGCTCTCTGACTATGGCTTTAGTGGAAACGCTTCTCATGCATGTGTCCTCCACAGGAGCTTTGCTCGCTGCTGTGCTGTTGTTTTTGGTTGTTTATCTCTTCTCCAACAGCTCCAGCTCTCCAGAAGATCCTCCAGGACCCAAACCACTGCCACTGCTGGGGAACCTGCTCCTATTAGACCTCAGACAACTTCATGTGAGCCTCTGCAAAGTGAGTTTCTGTTTCTTGACTTGTTTTTGCTTCACCAATATATCATAGATTAAAAAAAAATTCCTAGAGTTCCTATTGTCATAATATGTTATGGATCCTAAGTGGCAGCATTGTTCTTACAGATTCCAACATGACACAAAACAAAAACTAGATGTTGGAAGTTCAGGATCACATTTGATTTTAAAAGGATTCCCATTTGATCCTGTCAGGCCCCATTTCTTTACTGCTTTCCAGAGGTTTTCTACTTCTTGTCTTTACTTTCTGTGGTTTCAGGCAAAACATTCAGGTTTTTGGTGCAACCTGATAGTTGAGTGCAACAAATACTAAATGTCAACCATCACAAGTTGGATAAATGTTTTCATATAATCATATATTTGAAAGCTCACCTTTTCTGTCATATATTTGACCACTGTTGCTGTAGACCAAAATAAGTTTGCATTTGAAGAGCTAAGAAACGTTCTGTCACCTATTTTAAGTTCCACTTTCCAAGTTCTTTGCTTATTCTCATATGAATTGCTACTAGTGACAGATCAGTGCATGAGTATGTTGTGTGAATTTGTTTCACAGTTGTCCAAGAAATACGGGTCAGTGTTCACAGTGCATTTTGGACCCAAGAAGGTTGTGGTTTTGGCAGGATACAAGACAGTTAAACAAGCACTTGTGAACCAGGCGGAGGAATTCGGGGAAAGAGACATTACCCCCATATTCCAGGATTTCAATCATGGACTCGGTAAAACATCAGCTTGACACAGCATGATGTGCACTAATGCATCACTGCTGAAGCTTGAGCTTAATCATTGAAATCATTGACATTGAGTTTTTGACAACTTTTCCATTGTGGCTCAGTTGTTCTATTCTTGTTAATGGATAAGTAAATGTTTAATATAAAACAATTAGAAGAATATGAAGTAGTTCTGTTGGAGTAGATCAGTCATCCTCTCTGGTGAGTTACGAATACAAACCATGTTTCTCCACAGGAATCGTCTTTGCTAATGGCGACGGCTGGAAGGCGATGAGAAGATTCGCTCTTTCAGCTCTTCGAGACTTTGGAATGGGCAAGAAGCTGAGCGAGGAGAAAATAGTGGATGAGACACGTTACCTGCGGGAGGTGTTTGAGAAGTTTCAAGGTAGAACAACTGCCTGCGTGAATGACAAATGTTTCTAAATTTGATATTTCTTATAGAGTGATATTGTTTTCTAAATATCACTCTATATTTCTTCTCGGTTTGCATATGTATTGCAGGAAAACCATTTGACACGACACAACCGGTGAATTATGCCGTCTCCAACATTATCTCAGCTATTGTTTATGGGAAACGATTTGAATATGAGGACCCAAAGTTTCAGGATATGGTGGACAAGGCAAACAAGAACATCCGCATGCTTGGTTCTGCTGTGATACAGGTACTCGCCAGTGTTTTTGGTGCAGTTCCATGCAGTTTTATTTTAGTATCATTGATCTATTCTATAATCTTAAAAATAAAAGTTTAAAAAAAATTTATTTTAATTTTTTTGCAACAATACCATATAAATTAAGAACCATTTTTGCTTCCCCAAAGAACCTTTCAGTGAACAGTTCTTAAAAAAATGTTGTTTTTTCTTAGTGTGAAGAATATTTTAATAATCTGAAGAACCTTTTTCCACTATAAAGGTTCTATAAAGAACCTTTTTCCACTTTTGTGCAATGGAAAGATTGCATGGGTGTTAAAGGTTCTTCATGGAAACTTAAATGTCAATAAAGAACCTTTATTTTTTATCAGTGTAAGTCTATATAGTTTTTATTAAGTTTGATTTCAGATTTAGCTTTAGTTATTTTAGTACTTCAAGGTAAATTAAATGAAAATTAGAAAGTTTTAGTTTTAGTGAACGACAATAACCCTGTTTCATGGCTGTGTAGACTAGTTGTGGATCACGTGACTTCAGTTGCTCTTGTTTTGTAAGGTGACAGCATGGATTTATATGGTAAACTGAAACGGCTCCTCACATTTGGAATTGAAAGAATGAAAAACTAATGGGAAACCGGAGCACTTTGCTTAAAGGCAACGTGTGCCTTGTTTTCTGTGCATTCGTATTCTCCTATTACATTTTAATTTTAACAGTTCTTAAAGGTGCCATAGAATGCATTGATACAATATTTTAAATGGTTCTCTGATATCTACATAGAAGGTATGTGGCTTAGGTAAGGGCAAAAAAATCTCCAGAAACGGTTTTACATGTCCATTTACAACCCTAGGATTTGTCCCTAGAATGAAATAGTCTGTTTTTACCTTATTTGGAAGGGTCATGAATAATAATATTGAGCTCTGCTCTGATTGGCTGTTTCACAGTGCGGCTCATTTCAGTAGCTCACACAGCAGGAAGGAAACACAGGGAAAATATATATTTTTAATACTGTCTCTTGCGTTGGGTAATTATACTGTATATAAAATACGGGCATCAGGGATCTTTTGCATTCTCGAGATTTACATAAAAAGGAGGAAACAATGGTGTTTGAGGCTCACGGTATGTCATTTCCATGTACAGAACTGTTATTATTCAACTATGCCAAGGTAAATACAGTTTTCCATTCTATGGCACCTTTAAAATAACCATTTTTTTTTCAGATAAAGAATGTTTTTTCACTGAAGGCCCTTTTGTGGATGTTAAAAGTTCTTGAAACCATAGATGCCAATAAAGAACCTTCATTTTTAAGAGTAATACACAAGCAATTCATGAATCGAATACCGTGGTTCTGTGGTGCACTTTAAAACACTGCCAGTGAAAAAGGCAATCATATGGATCCAGTCAGATTTGAAAATATGAGAAAATGACCAAAAATGCTCTATACAGTTCAGTCACATGCTCAGGTGCTGTTAAAATAGATTTGGCTCTGGCCTGAAACTCTATTTCCTTATGTCAGACGAACAGCTGCTGTGTGTGTCTCTACCTGCAGATTTACAACATGTGTCCGTTTCTTGGTCCCTGGATGAAGACGTGGAGACTGCTGATGGAAAATGTGGAAAGCTTCAGAAGAGAAATAAAGGAGCTGGTGAACGTCTTACAGGAGACTTTGAATCCGCTTGACAGCAGAGGATTCATCGACTCCTTCCTCATTCACAAACAAAGCATACAAGTAAAGTATTACAGGAAATGTATGCTTCATTTTTGGCCAGCAATAGCTTAAACTTTCACCGCTGGTGTTTGGTTTTCATTATTGAATTAACTATTCATTTATATGCACGTTTCGTGGTACTGGATCTTTTAGCCTCATCCTGAGGATGAAGTGTGTGTTTGTGCTTCATGCAGGAATCTGGAGAAAAAGAGTCACATTTCCACGAGCAGAATCTGCTCATTACGGTGTCAAACCTCTTTTCTGCTGGTACAGACACGACTGGCACGACGCTGCGCTGGGGTCTGATGCTCATGGCCAAATACCCTCATATACAAGGTCAGACGTCCAAACTGAGGGAGGAAAATACACAGTTCTCATCAACACTTTCAGATTTGTCTTAAATCATAATGAGAGATCTCACTGATATTAACACTCTGTGTGCTTTATATGTTCTCTCACTGGTCATAGATCGGGTTCAGGAGGAGACTGACCAGGTACTTGCTGGCCGTGAACCTGTTTCAGAGGATAGAAAGAACTTGCCATATACAAACGCTGTAATCCATGAAGTTCAGAGACTGGCTAATATTGTACCCATGAATCTCCCTCATATGACCAGCTGTGACGTTATCTTCAATGGATACTTCATCAAGAAGGTTAGTCTTTCTTATGTGATATATTATTTTTCTTTACAACACATTGCTAAGTTAAACCCATCTGCCGGAGTTTTTAAAAAATAATTTCTAGATCATTTTTAAGGCTCAATCTGCTCAGGTTTGTGTTCTTTACTTACTTATTTTTGTCCAGTATACTTCCCAAGAGACCACACATGCAGTTAGGTTATATTGCACTACAGCATTTTAAAAACATTGTAGAAACCACATCTAAAATAATAATAAAAAAATAACATTGTTACCAAAACATGATGTACAGCTTGTTTATTTGAATTACAAAAATGATCAGTATCAACCTGCAAATTTGAGAAAATGTACATAAATTTTTTTTTAATATATACAGTATAATTTTATACAACAATTTCAATTGTTCAAACAATTCTGTGTGAAAATCACTTCTAGGTCAGTTTTGTTTAGGTTGCCTCAAAATATAACCCAGATTTATATAGTTAACTAAAACTGAAACTTGATGAAAACAGAAAATATAAAAGTAAAGACATTAAAAATATTAATAACAACTATAATAGTATCTCAATGATACTAAAATAGCACCGATTTCTTTTTACATTTTATTTAAGGTTTTTGAGGTGTTTTGTCATTTAGATTTTTTTATTTGCCTTTTTAAAATATGTCTATATAATATTTATTCATTTTTAGTTCAGTTTTAATTAAATTTTTTTAGTACTTCAACTTCCCTAAATGAAGATTAGAAATGTTGAAAAAAAAAAATATTTTTTTTATTAAATAATGAATGTTTTTTTTAATCACTTCTGAAATCTAGGGGACGTGTGTTCTACCGCTGCTGACGTCTGTGTTGAGGGATGAGAATGAGTGGAAGACACCAAACACCTTCAACCCTCAACACTTTCTAGATGAGAAGGGTCAGCTGAAGAAACGAGACGCCTTCATGCCCTTCTCTGCCGGTATCATGTTTGAACTTTGACATTAGACCTGAACCTGATGCGAATGGCTTGATTGTGTTTGAGTATTTTTGATGACATATTTTTGATTTGTCCTGATCCCAATGTGTTACTGTTCAAAAGCAGTCATTGCAAATGTTATTTCTTTTATTCTCTTTCAGGCCGCAGGGCTTGTCTTGGAGAGAGTTTGGCCAGGATGGAGCTCTTTCTGTTCTTCACCTCCCTCCTTCAGCATTTCCGCTTCACTCCTCCTCCAGGAGTGTCTGAAGATGAGCTGGATCTCACACCAGTCGTGGGTCTGACTTTGAACCCTTCACCCCACAAACTGTGTGCAATCAGTAGAGCCGAACGACAACTAAACTGATCCATCAATCAACTGGGAAAAGTTCAGGTTTAATAAATATTACTTAAGCTATCCAAAAACCCAGTGCAATTATTCTAGTTTGTATTTTTACATGAACAATGTACTTTTCTAGCTATAGTGAGCTTAAAACCATGCCATATATAAAATAAGAAGTGAAGTGTGTCTGATTAAAGCACTTTTGTGAGTTACTGCACCATTTTGGCAGCAAAAGCTTTTTAATTGATGTCAGTGTTTTCTGGCTAAGTACAAATTATTTTGTAAAAGTGTGAAATGACCATATATATATATATACAGTATATATATATTCATATATATATATATATAGTCGGCTGAAGTCAAAACAAGTTGGCTTGTGGGATCAAAACATTCACTGAAGTTCAAGAGTGGACTTTTGGGTGTTTAGAATTAAAATGAGAAAGAACTTCATAAAAATAACTTTTCAAATTTTGGATTTTAAAAGTTAATGCAAAATCTTCCATTTTGCTTTTTTAATATCATCATTTAAATCAGTGAGAAAGTTTGAGCCCTTTGCAAATCCAAGTGAAACATGTTCAACAGAGAGGACAAGAAAAAGCATTTAACATTGTTCTGTTTAATCAAGTTTAACTGCATTAAATAAACATTTCATGTTCAAAAACAAGCACAGAAACACCACAGAATGACCGAAAGATTGAAGTCATTTGAAAAGCAAAAGCTAAACTAATTTCCAAGAGGCTCACGTGAGGTTGTCTGATGTCCAGCAGATGCAGGTTCCCCAGCAGTGGCAGTGGCTTGGGTGCTGGAAGACACATGCATGAGAAGCGTCTCCACTAAAGCCATAGTTAGAGAGCTCTCCACAACCTCAAGCAGAACAGATCTGAACAAGTGCTCAACTCTATCACTTTATATAGATTATAATAGTATTTTCTTTGGCGCCAGCCCTGAAAAAAGTAATGACATGACAACATTATTGTCAATTATTTATACCTGAATAACAACACTGAAAATACTAATAGTCACTGGATAGAAAAAAAGTGAAGAGTTAGAGAGCTTTGCGTTTAAGTCTCATCATGACAGTCGATCATTGTAACACTTTTATGGACATTATTGTTCTTATATGGTGTGGACTGTGCTGCGCTGCAACATAATCTTGCCACGTTGTGTCTATCTATCTTGTTGACTAACATTAATAGGAAACTTTAGAACTAAATGTACCATACAACAAGCATGACATTTCTCTCAATTTTGTATAAGCCTGGAAGAAATTGAGGCTAAATCATTTGGTGTCTCTCAGTAATTTTAAAACACTGATGCATGCACTAGAAAATGATTTAGTGATTTGCAAATGCTTCTAAGGCTGTATTTTTTAATGATATTTTATTGTGTGTAGTTTTGTTGTTTATGTGTATTTGTATAACTGGGCCGCCTATCTTGGCCAGGACACTTCTGTAAAATATATTTTTAATCTCAGTGAGGATCTCTCCTGGTTAGTAAAGACTTGATAATTACTGGTAATAAATACCTTGTTTTTGACTAAAGTTCATCCTTGATTTTTTTACCTCTTGGCTCCATCTGCTACTTTCCAAAGTATTTAAGAACAAGACTATACAACCTACGGCAAACCGGAATTCATGATTGATCTGAGATATATTGTGATGATCTCTCTGACTATGGCTTTAGTGCAGCCACTTTTCATGCATGTGTCCATCACAGGAGCTTTATTTGCTACTGTGCTGCTGTTTTTGGTTATTTACCTGTTCTCCATCAGCTCCAGCTCTCAGGATGTGGGAAAATATCCCCCGGGACTCAAACCGTTGCCACTGCTGGGAAACCTGCACATGCTCAACCTCAAGAAAACCTACATGAGCCTTTGGGAGGTGAGCTATTGAGCAAAAAATCGGAAGATTTGAGATGTAGCAGGGAATTTCACTACAATGTAGGGGTGAGTTTAACTTCTGCTACAATATGTGAGCACGAAAACACATTTTCCTGGAAGCAGACTTCCCATGCACTCTATATCTGCCTGTAGACATCCAAGAACAGGAATGTCTATTCCATTTGCAGCAGTGAGGCGCACACAGTTAGCGGACGACAGCTAAATCTTAAACGTCCAAAAATAAACTATGAAAAATAGAAGGAAAAATATTGTCAAAAGAAGAGCTTCAATGTGTTCGCAATGCCGTTTGTGTCCACACGGCGGCACTATTGTATCAAAAACGACACACGAGGATTTTGTCTCTAACAACAGTAGCAAAATCACTCGGTCCAAGCTGCTTTGCTTCAAAAACAACAAATAACGTCAGTGTATTTCTTCAGAATATCATATTTCTACGAACATTTCCGGTAGACGAGACAGTCCCTTAAAAAAAAACCCGTAATTCGGATTCATTCACTAAAGCAAACTCAGTTATCAGTTCTCAAGTCCATCCAAAAAGAATTTCAAAGTCTCTAAGTGAAAATACTGCAAAACGTCCAAAAATAAACTATGAAAAATAGAAGGAAAAATATTGTTAAAAGAAGAGCTTCAATGTGTTCGCAATGCCGTTTGTGTCCACACGGCGGCACTATTGTATCAAAAACGACACACGAGGATTTTGTCTCGAACAACAGTAGCAAAATCACTCGATCCAAGCTGCTTTGCTTCAAAAACAACAAATAACGTCCGTGTATTTCTTCAGAATATCAACTGTGGTTAAACAGCAGTGAAGAAAAACTCACAGTATCTCGGCTCCCTTCCGTAGAAGACGAACACTCGTGCTAACACACCTTCTCAGCTAGCACGATGAGCAATGCCCCTCCTGGTATATCACAGACACGCAGTTCAGTTTCTCGGCGATCAGGCTCCCTCAAAACTCACGACAGCACAAGCTCGATCCAGCTTCTCGGCAGCTCACGTCGACGCTTGTCTAATGCTGTTCACATCTAATCAAAGAAGTCACAAAGAAAACTAACTTTTTCTTTCTCGCGCTCGCCTCCCTCATTTCCTTCTTTTTTTTCGGAACACCCCGTCCTCTTCTTTTTTTTTAAAAACCCTTTCAAAATAAAGGTCCTTTATAAATAAACCTCCACATTCCCCCCTGCTAAACCCTGCCATATACAGGACTCTCCAAGATGACCAGCTCCTAAGTAAAAATCAGAAAACACAAGAACAGTTATCATTTGATTCCTTGACACAACATTTTCAACATTTGTTTAGACATTCTCTTGAAGCAATTAACACATTCTTAGACATTTTCATTACACTTGTATTGACACTTTAACCCCAAATTACATAATGTAATCATCCTTATATCTTACAGGCAATCTACCTTGTGTTTTTCTCTTTGAACGTCTAAGACTAGGTTCCACATTAGTGTCAGCTTCCGAAATGTCAGAATCTTCAGATTCCCCATCTTGTCCTCTTTCTACTCTCTCACTCTCAGCAATACTACCATCCTCACAAACCACTCCACCCTCGACTTCCCCAGGTAAGTATGTGTTTGGCAAGTGTGTGGAATATGGAATGTAGGCAATGTCATGCGAGTCAACATCTGTTTCTGACAACTCTTTTTCTCTTTCAGCACGTGTAACCTGTCTTGTGAGTGAAGGGAAGGTACAGTGTCTCAACTGATCCCTGTGAACTACTTTTGTGGGACCCCCTGGCTCAAGACGTACAGTAAACACTGGTAAACCGGCGTGATTCGGTTGCACTACCAAATACGGTACGGACTCCCACTTATCTTGGATTTTGTTTCGTCCTCTAATCTTGTGGTTACGCAACAATACTCTGTCACCAGCTCTAATGAGCGCTCCTGCAGCCTTGCGATCATAGACTCTCATTTGCAGCAGTGAGGCGCACCCAGTTAGCGGACAACAGCTGAATCTCTTGCCCTCCGAAATGCTGTTTAAAGTGAGACTCTGAGATGGTGGTGACCTCTGAACCTGTGTCCAGCAGGCACTTAGTGGGCACCCCTGCTATTTTTACGTCCACTGTCAGACAGTCTCCAAAAGCGCTCTCCTTAAGAGTTCTTGGCACTACATCAACCTTCCAGTCAGCTTTATGGCTCCGGATTACTGAAGGCCCATTGGTGCTTGCCAAGTCACTCGACGAAGCTCCTCTTACCGCCTCAGTCACTTCCGCCATTTGTGATGATGCAGCACCCCTGTTACTCAGCTCCTTATGCTGTCCGCAATGTCGACTGGTGTGACCTGGTTCATCGATCATAGACTCTCTTCCTTCTCCTGGAAGCTTCTTGGGCGGTTGTTTTTGCAGTCTCCACTGCAGTTCTCAGTTGTTCATGGTGATTCTTCACCCACTCATCCAAATCATCCGCTTCATCGTCAGTCAGATCCATCCCTCCTAAGACATCCATGGGCAGCCTTGCATCCCGCCCAAACATTAGATAAAACGGGGAGTAACCCGTTGACGAATGAACATGACTATTGTTAGCCATCACCAGTTCAGGCAAGTAAGTCTTCCAATCCTTTTTCTTTTCAGCAGGTAACGTCCACAGCATGTCGTGCATTGTACGGTTGAATCTTTTGCACTGTGCGTTCCCTTGAGGGTGGTAAGGACTGGTGCGACTCTTGCTGATTCCATACAGCTTACAGAGCTCCTTGATTACGCTTGCTTCAAAACACCTCCCTTGATCCGAGTGCAGCCGGGCGGGACATCCATAGCAGACAAACCTGGGTACCTTATCCCCATATGTTTCCTGTAGCAGTTTGAAGATGGACTCCTCACTGTTATCCCCCTCTTCCAGCATGAACTTCACGGTATCTTTAGCTTCTCCCTTTAAGTGCTGTTTAATCAGCTCCACTTGATCCTCATCTGGCACTTTCATGACACGGAATGCTGATTTCATGGAAAGAATCCACTCTTCCACACCTCCTTCTCCAGGCTTGGTGGTACCAGTGAAGTCAGTGAGTTTGTGATCCCTTGGGATGTAAATCGTTTCAGGTTTAACTTCTGCTACAATATATCTTGGACGACTAGGGAAATGACAAGATCTAGGTCTTCAACCCCTAGTACATTTAATTCCTGTACTTATTTAAGTATGTTTTTATCTGTCTTGCTAAGTATGCTTTTGTCTTTAGTAGCAGCGACTGATGAATGATCCGAGTGCAGCCGGGCGGGACATCCATAGCAGACAAACCAGTATCATACAAGAGCTTTGACGGTAGTCTGTGCTGTCTGATTTTTAGTCCGGACTGCCACTGTAAATCTTGTGAACATGTCCGTAAGCACTAGAACATTCTCATAGCCTCCTGCTGATCTCTCAAGTACAGTGTAATCCATGGCAAGCACATCTAGAGGTGCGGTTACGTTGGTGCAGGTCATAGGAGCACAAATCTTGGGGAACACATCCTTCGCTAAGGTACACCTCCGACACTGGGTTACCCACGCCTGCACGTCATTAGCCATTGAGGGCCAATAATAACTCCGTCGCATCTGCTCTAAAATGGCGTTGATTAACCCCTCTTCCCCTCTATCAGCCCACAAGACAGTAGGAATGCCCCTACTCCAGGATAACAGAAGTTTTACACTTATTTCCTTAATGCTTAGTAAAGAATAAACAAAATAAAGAAAACAATAGTCATGAAATGAACTGTTTCACTTCTCTTATGATTTCTTATGATTTCACCAAGAAATGTACAAAACATAAATTAAGTTTTGTTCAGATTCAAACTTTTGTTCGGTTTCTTTTCTTTCAACAATAATACTAGAACAAAAATAGAAAAACAACAACAGTTCCGATAGAACGCTCAAATGGTACTCGGTTCACTCAAAAGTACATTACAGATGTTTCATTCCACATCAGATATCTTTCATGTCAGTTCACATTCCTGAGTGAGATTCACAATCCCAGAGTTAAAGTTTTACCTCACAGTAGAACTGGGCTGGAGTTGGAGTGTCCAGATATGGCAGGGTAATTAGATCAAACAAATAGCCACCTGTTCAAAATCAGAAAGTCTCTTCCTTTTCTTTAAACACAGGAAAAATAATGTTCAGGAATAAATAATAAGGGAAAAAATATATTTCTACGAACATTTCCGGTAGAACTCCGTCGCATCTGTTCTAATGTAGTCCTACTTCCAAAATGTCCTCCATGTTCGTGCACTCCCTCATACACTTTCTCCCGTAAAGACTCTGGCACTACCAACTGCCAAATCTCCTCTCCATCTCTTGGATCCATAATCACTCGGAACAGCACTTGATGCCTTAGTTTCAGACGCTCAAGCTGTCTTGCTAACTTCTTTTGCTGGGTTTCCATACCCCGGAAACTATGTGTCAGTAACCTCCTGTTCTTGAGCACAGCGTCGTACACAGGTGCTATACAAGGATCCTTCCTCTGTTGCTCTTTGATGGATGACCAGTTATAACCATCAACACCCCTTGTAAACATGTCTGTAAGCACTAGAACATTCTCATAGCCTCCTGCTGATCTCTCAAGTACAGTGTAATCCATGGCAAGCACATCTAGAGGTGCGGTTACGTTGGTGCAGGTCATAGGAGCACAAATCTTGGGGAACACATCCTTCGCTAAGGTACACCTCCGACACTGGGTTACCCACGCCTGCACATCATTAGCCATTGAGGGCCAATAATAACTCCGTCGCATCTGCTCTAATGTAGTCCTACTTCCAAAATGTCCTCCATGTTCGTGCACTCCCTCATACACTTTCTCCCGTAAAGACTCTGGCACTACCAACTGCCAAATCTCCTCTCCATCTCTTGGATCCATAATCACTCGGAACAGCACTTGATGCCTTAGTTTCAGACGTTCAAGCTGTCTTGCTAACTTCTTTTGCTGGGTTTCCATACCCCGGAAACTATGTGTCAGTAACCTCCTGTTCTCGAGCACAGCGTCGTACACAGGTGCTATACAAGGATCCTTCCTCTGTTGCTCTTTGATGGATGACCAGTTATAACCATCAACACCCCTCTTTATGGCTGCTTGTTTGGCAACTCTGACCATAGACTTGTCATCCTCCTCTTCTTTACCTGGCCACAGGCATGCCTGTACCTCGTCTGAGGTCAACCGAATGAAGTCTTTTTCTGTGTCATCCTCCTCGGGTTCCATACTCCAGGGAATCCTAGAAAGAACGTCAGCATTAGTGTTCTGTCTGCCGGGCTTGTAACAAACCTCAAAGTTGAACTCTGCTCGCGCTTGCCTCCCTCATTTCCTTCTTTTTTTTCGGAACACCCCGTCCTCTTCTTTAAAAAAAAAAAAAAAAACCCTTTCAAAATAAAGGTCCTTGCACACCTCCACAGAGACATCACAGTATAAAGACAGATATAAATAAAGCAGTCATATAGTGAAAACAAATCATTAGAGTTGTATGGCTTTTAGACTTTCATGATCTTTTGTCTTACAGTGCCATTTAAGGGCTAGTAACTCCAACTTGAATGCGCTGTAATTCCGGTCATTCCTTTCAGATCCCTTTAGACCTCTGCTCGCGTAGGCAATGATGCGTTCTACGCCCCCCTGCTTTTGACTGAGTATTGCTCCAAGTCCATTAAGACTCTCATCCGTCGTAAGTATGAACGGACACTGGAAATCAGGGTAAGCAAGAATCAGAGGTGACATGAGACAACTCTTTAGTTTGTTGAATGCGGTCTGACACTCCTCTCTCCAGGCGAATGGTTCTGACTTGCCTTTGTTACCTTTCCCCACTAGGGCATGTAGGGCAGGGGCATAGATTACGCGGGGGATGTGTCCCCCCCACTTTTAATATCACGTAAATTCGTCCCCGCACTTTTTCGTGCAAGTGTGTTCGCATAGAGGTTTTCAAGAGCCGGTGTGAATAAATATAGATTTAAATTCAAAGAGACAGGATAGTCTGTGCATGATCTGATGTTTTATTCGGACCCAGAATAAGGCGAGATGAACATCGCGGAGCGCTAAACACTCCGTGCAGTGTATGTTTCATTCATACTCGAAGCCAGAGGGCGCTCTCGCGCAGAAAGTCGTAAGCAGAAAGAGGAAATCCCTAATATGGACAAAAGC
>NW_015655576.1:20673-34514 GCF_001515625.1 Sinocyclocheilus rhinocerous | reverse complement strand
GAAGAGACTTCTTTATAAAACATTAAAAATCTTACTGTTCAAAAACTGTTGACTGGTAGGTTATATAGATTACAGAAATGTTATATTGTAATGTTATACATACATATATATATATATATATATATAATTATTATTTTTTATTTTTTTATTTTTATATATATATATATATTTCTGTCCCCCTCACTTCTCAAATGATGGCTACGCCCCTGATGTAGGGGCTTGGCCAGCTGTGCAAATCTGGGAACAAACCGGCGATAGTAACTCATCCCAACAGCTGTCTAACCTCCCTCACATTCGACGGTGATGGCCATGCATTCAAGCACTGAACCTTGTCCACCTGAACTCCCTTAGAAGAAATTATGTGTCCCAAGAACCGGACCTCTGGCCTCAGAAGGAAACATTTACTCTGCTTCAACTTCAGTCTGTGCTGACGCAACCTGGAGAAAACAAGCTCCAGCTTCTCACAATGACTCTTGAAATCCACCGAGAACACAATAATATCGTCAAGATAGATCAACAGAATGTCAAAGGCCAGATCACCTAATGCTGCACCCATCAATCGCTGAAAGGTGGCAAATTATGTGTCCCAAGAACCGGACCTCTGGCCTCAGGAGGAAACATTTACTCGGTTTCAACTTCAGTCCGTGCTGACGCAACCTAGAGAAAACAAGCTCCAACTTCTCACAATGACTCTTGAAATCCACCGAGAACACAATAATATCGTCGAGATAGATCAACAGAATGTCAAAGGCCAGATCACCTAATGCTGCACCCATCAATCGTTGAAAGGTGGCCGGAGCGTTGCATAAACCAAACGGCATCCGTGTCCACTCATACAACCTGAATGGTGTTGTGACCGCGGTCTTCTCCCGATCTGATTCATTTACCGCCACTTGGAAGTAACCTGCTGTGAGATCCAGAATGGAAAACAACTGTGCATTACCCAAAGCATCCAAAGATTCCTCCACACGGGGAAGGGGGTAGGCATCCTTAAATGTGACTTGATTGAGTCTCCTGTAGTCACAGCAGAAACGAACACCTCCGTCTTTTTTTATCACAATGACTGCAGGTGAAGGCCCATGGATTGCGACTCTCCTTCAGTATACCTTGACTGACAAGATCCTGCACATGTCTCTTAAACTCTTGGAAAACGTGAGGTGGGACTCGTCTGTGGCGTTGCTTTATGGGCTGTGCATCTCCTGTAGGAATGCTATGCGTCACTGTCGTCGTATATCCAAAATCTGTGTCGCTCTTGGAAAAAACATCACTGTAACACGCCAACAGTGCATTTAACTCCTCACGTTGTACCTCAGACAGTCCATCCTGATTAAATTGCACTGGAATTGACAGTTGCTTGGGCTGATTCTCCATCTTAACACTGCACTGCATATGTCACTTAACGCGTAACTCGCCCTCATCCTCTTCAAATTCCACCATTTGCTTTGGGACTACTTTTTGAGGCTTGGACACAACTGCAATCCTGGATCTCGGCATCAACCTGATAGTCTCCTGACAGAGATTTAACACTTGCACTGGGACTCTTCCTTTTTCTGGGCTCGCAAGCACATTGTGTACCTTATTTCTTAAATGGTACACATGCCAAGTAGGCAATCGCTGGCACACATACAGTGTTCAAAAATGACAAATAGGTCACCTAGTTCTCATACTGATTAGGGTAAGAGTCAATGGTAATGAATGACCATGGAGATGGGGGTTAGAATTGTGTTAGAAGGTAAGCTGGGACTGAATCCTGTGTTCTAACAATACTTTCTGCTATAAACCGACCAGACAGACCACAGATGAGATGATGCCGATAAATTATATATTTCAATAGCTCCATCTTTTCTATCTTACAGCTGTCAAAACAATATGGGTCGGTTTTCACGGTGCACTTTGGCCCCAAAAAAGTGGTGATATTGTCAGGATACAAGGCTGTCAAACAGGCACTAGTGAACCTGTCAGAGGAGTTTGGAGACAGAGATATTACACCCATAATTCATGATTTCAACCAGGGATTTGGTACGAATTAATTGTATATGTATTATCATGGTAAATCTCCATGGTATTATGATCTGATACAATACCATCACAGTACTGTTGTCAAATGAGAAAGAAAGATTAGGCATGTGATACAATAATCACAAAGAAATCACAACCATTTAAATTCTGCTTGATAACATTAATGGATAAATGATTCCTTTGCAGGGATCTCGTTTTCCAATGGTGAAAACTGGAGGGAAATGAGACGCTTTGCTCTCGCAAACCTGCGAGACTTTGGAATGGGCAAGAAAAGAAGTGAACAGATTATCACTGAAGAAACGCAATATTTAAAAGAGGAATTTGAGGAGTTTGAAGGTAAGACTGTAAAACCACAAGGACAATATAGTAATGTGGTTGACTAAATAAGGCACTTGGTTTTAAAGTCCATACTGTAAGCAGAATTACTTATAATGAAATAAAATTGCTTTTTGCAGGAAAACCATTTGATACAGCTCAGCCTGTAAACCTTGCAGTTTCAAACATCATCTCTACAATTGTCTATGGCAGCAGATTTGAGTACAACAACACTGAGTTACATCACATGGTCAGACGAGCTTACACGACCATGGAGATGATTGGATCAGCATCAGTTCAGGTAGGCTACCCAGACATTTCTGTATGCAGTCCTCAATTAATTCCTAAATTGAGCAAATGTGTAAAGTAATAAAGTATTCAAAATGTATTATAAAAATGTTTATTATTGCATTAGTTGCCTAGTAATGTATTAAGGAGAATTTTCTAGTAGATTTTGTTCAATTGATGTGTTTCGCAGGAACTCATCTTGCTCGTGTTTTGAGTCATTTTAATCATTCACTCATTCAGGAACAAAACGAAAATCGGCCGTTTGTCTGTACACTATCTGCGCGTTCACTTGGGTTTCTATTTGGCGTGCTCTTTATATGCAGAAATGGACTTTGGAATTTTGGAAAAATTGAAATCGCATCATATGACCCTTTTAATTTCTACTTATACATTTTCAACATTTTGTAGTTGAAGCCAATGCAAGTTTATTTAAATAGCACATTTCATACACAATGATAATTCAGAGTGCTTTATATAAAAAAAAGATTTTAAAATAATCAAAATAGATGCATAAAAAGAAAATCAACAATAAAAAAAAACATATTAAAATGTATTTTAAAACTAATAAGAATTCCGTAAATACACAGCGAAACAGATGAGTTTTTAGTCTGGAACAAATATGTTGAATGAACATGATTCAGCAATTAACTATTGAAGGCCTATATATGTTAAAATGAGCCTAAAATAATACATTCTGTAAAAATATTGTCGTTATTGTTAGTTTATGTCATGATTTCTAATGCATTAACTAATGCTGACAAATTGAAAATCATGCAGGTGAAGGTTCAGGAAAGTGATTGGGTGCCTTTTAATGTTGGTATCACAAGGTGCCATTCACTCACCAACAAGCTTCTTGGAGGGAATGTAAAATTTCTTAGAGGGAATGAAGAATGTTTATAGTTTTAGAGTTTGTAATCACAACATAATCAATGTATTTTCACAATCTAATTTTTAATGTTTTGACATCACACTTTATTTTCCTTGGATGTCACCATGATAATGTGTGCAGAGATCAAGTGAATCAGCGACTCTGTTCCATTCGGTGAATCTTCATTGTACAATTAATAACCTGTTTGCTGCTGGTACCGACACTATGACTACAACACTGTGCTGGGGTCTTCTGCTCATGGCCAAATACCCTGAAATACAAGGTACAACCGCAAATGGCATTTTGTTCATAAAGTTCTTATTCATCAGTCCATATTAAAAAGTCAATTGTTTATATAGCCAAGTCAAACTTTATTGTTTTATTAATAAATTGTCAGGAACTTTTTGAATAATGCTGTGATGCTGTGTTCTTGCCAATGTTGATCTGACTTGACAAAAGTCGAGGTTCAAGATGAGATTGTGTGATCGAGTAATCGGTAGACGTCAGCCAGTGGTGGAAAACAGGAAGAACTTACCATATACAGACGCTGTGATCCATGAAACCCAGAGATTTGCAAACATAGTTTGTGTTGTTTTGTGCAGGGTACCAGTGTGTGGGCGCTACTGGCATCTGTTCCCTCATCTTTATTCACTCTTGCTATCACTCTCCTTACATTAGCATTTGTGCCTCGGCTGACTTTACGTTCCTCACTGAACTCCTTTCCAGACAGTACAAGGGTCTTCAATTCACTAAGGACATTCATTCCCATGATTCCATCCAATCCTTTCATCTCCTGCGCATCGGGGTTGGACTCTGTGAGCACAAAAACGCATTTTCCTGGAAGCAGACTTTCCATGCACTCTATATCTGCCTGTAGACATCCAAGAACAGGAATGTCTATTCCATTTGCAGCAGTGAGGCGCACACAGTCTCTTTCAGGCCGCAGGGTTTGTCCTGGAGAGAGTTTGGCCAGGATGGAGCTCTTTCTGTTCTTCACCTCCCTCCTTCAGCATTTCCGCTTCACTCCTCCTCCAGGAGTGTCTGGAGATGAGCTGGATCGCATAAACATAAACGCCTTCAGTCTGTTTAATCTTCAGTCACATTTTGTTGAAAGGTTTGCATGCGTTTTCAAAAAAACTAAGTTAACAGATAAATTAACAAACAAACATCAATTACACGACACAGAGAAAAACCAACCCGATCTCATGAAAGTGCGTATAAATACTACGCCAAATAAAAATTTAAACTCGTGGACTTTGCGCAAAAATGGACTTTGGCGTGTATATGCTACGCGATGGGTAGGTTTAGGGTTGTGGGGTAGATGCATATCATATGTACGCGAAAACTGCGTATCGTATGCAAGCCAACAAATTTTGTATCATATGCACGCGAAAACTGCGTATTATATGCACGCCAAACACATGCGTATCATATGCACGCCAAAGTCAATTTTTGCATATCAATACCACGAGTTTTCGTTTTTATTTGGCGTACTATTTATACGTATTTTCATGAGACCGGGCTCAGAAAAACATACAATAGGTCTACATCTTGCAATTGCCCCTGAATTGATGAAATCGATGCAATATTTTACAGGCCCCTTATATTAAATTTTTATCCTGTTAAGCATCCTGTACAGTTTGTTGCCATATTTACTTGGAAAAACACACATAAACTGCTATATTCATGTGCAGCAGGTTTGTGGCAGTCCACTTTTCAGTCTATTCAACAATGCTATTGGTTGCTGAGCATGTTCCCTTGAATTCCCATTGGTGAATTAATAGTTTTCAGTCTTGTGAATTGCTCGAAGACCTGGAGGGCAAAACATCCACAGAACGGCAGCACAAGCCTGTCAATTTTTCATCTGTTTCCAAGCCACAAATATTTAGATCACCTCTCAAAAAAAAAAAAAAAAAGGAAGCAAAATTCAAGTTTTAGCCATTTGCAATCAATAAAAAGCCCCCGCCGCAATATTTCAATCACTAAAAATAGCGGGACATTCTAAAACATTTAATGTGAAAAATGTGTTTAATGTGGCTTAATGTATTAAAACAGTGATATAAAAAGATCAAATTCAGTATATACACATTATTGATGATGCATACTTTATATAGGCAAGCAGATGAGCCCAGAATATGAATGCAGACTAGTGCAATAAATGGTTGTGTTTTCTTTCTTTATAATGGTTTTCTATGGTCGGCCCCTTGGAGTTGTCAGTCCTTCCTCCTCCGTGGTTCCTCCCTCCGTCGGCTCCACCGTTGGTTGCCATTATGGCTGTGGCCTGGGTCCCACCTGGCACCGCATGCTCCAAGTCCTTCCTGTTTCCTCCTTGGCTCATCCCTCCGTCGTCACCTCCCTGGACTCTGTCTGCCACCCCCTCCCAGGTGTCCGTCCTCCTCCTGAGCCTCCTCCCAAGTTCCCAACTGTCCCTCCTTCTGTTGTTTCTTTGGTACGAGGACATGCCTTCAGGGAGGGGGGCGATATGTCAGAAATATGGACTGTCTGTGTTGTGTTTTTCTCCCCATGTGCCTTCCATGACCTAGTTTTCCCTCGTGTGTGACATGCCCATATTTGGTTTCCTTCCTGTTCCTATTGTGTTTCATTGAGTCCAGGTGTGTCTCGTCATCCCCTCGTTTAGTCGTGTACTTAAGCCCAGTGTTTCCTGTGTCTAGCGTGCCGTGTTAAACGTCTTATCCTGATGCTACGTGTGTGTGTCCCCTGACTACCCTGTGTTTTCCCCCAGTTTGGACTATTAAAGATTGTTATCCTTCAACTCCTTTGTCTCCGCGCTCCTTCGTTCCTCCACAGTAGCAGTTGTGACAAGTGTAGCCTAGTCTAATTAAAATAAAATGTATTTGAATCCAAATTAATTTAGTTTACATTTGTTAAACTTTTGCTTGCAATTAATGCAATAAATGCGTGTTTAAGCGACTTAGAACAACATAATAACATTGAAAGTATTCTGTACACAGTCAAGTCACCTTTATTTGTATAGCGCTTTATACAATACTGGTTGTGTCAAAGCAGCGAACCAGATGTAAATTACAGTATATTACTATTACATACTGTACAAATACAGTACTCTCGTAAATGACACTTTATGTCAAATATTATGTAGAAAATTAAACTTCATAGAGTTCATAGAGCAGAAGCTGGTGATGAAAATTTCAACAATACATTTTATTGGAGTATACTGTATAAGAAAGGGTATCGAAGTTTAGAAATGCACACAGTATATATTATAGACTTTTGGCAGTCGTGGGGCGGGACTTACTGTTTTAATTGTAATCTCGAATGCCATTGGATACTTCCCCTTTTCCGGAAGTCAGCTGTGATTGGACGCCTCTGAAAAGGCGATCCATAAGTCACACGTGACCTGAGACATGGCTTTATCAATGGACCAGATGCATGGGAGTTGTCTTTTTTTTATTTTTATATATATAAATATATATGAAAATGAATTGCATGCTTTGTCAATAGAATAGATCTTAAGCAGAATGTTTATTAACATAAATTCTTCCATTTACTAGTAATTGCAATCTTGTGATGTTAAGAAGATAAAACACCACATAAACCCTTTTTTATAGATTGTAATGACACGTTTCCACTGTTATTAGCATGGTAAATCTACCAAAATTGTTATATTTTAATTTTTTATACAACACAATGCTTTATTAACTTCGCAAAATACAAATAAAATAAAATAAAACTAATAGTCAACTTGTTGCTACAACTCAAACTGTGACTGTATTTCACCACTATATTACCACCATATGCTTGTCCATTAAATAATTGTAAGAGTACATAATTGTAAATCCCAAATTGGTTTGTATTTTCTTTGTATTTTCAGGATATGTACTTGAATGCAGCAAATAAAATAACACTCAAAGGTGGGTAGAACAATCTAAAAATCTGTACTGATGTAAAAGGACAAATACTTAAAGAAGAACAGAAGTAAAAGTAATGATCTTCATATAATTACTTGAATAAGAGTAAAAAGTAGGAGGAAAAGACTAATCAAGCAGCAGCTATTCCCAACTGATTCAGAACAAGCAAGATGATGGTGAATGAAGCATGTTTCAAAATAGGGATGTTTTCTCTCATAATAGAAGAAAACATTCTTACTGTAATACATGCTCCATTTCTCCTCATTAGTCAAGTTAAGTCAAGTCACCTTTATTTGTTTAGCGCTTTATACAATACAGATTGTGTCAGAGCAGCTTTACAGTGTCAAACAGGAAAATAGTTAGTCAATAATGCAAGAAGACAATAACAAAGAGTAATTTTTCCAGCTAAAGTCAGTTCATTGATGATTCAGTGATCATCCAGTTCAGCTCTCGTCCAATAGTGCTGTGCAATCAGTCAAGCGTCCCCAACTAAGCAAGCCAAAGGCGACAATGGCAAGGAACCAAAACTCCATCGGGGACAGAAAGACTTTATTCAGAAGTAACAGAGACGTGACAAAAGTTGGCGGTCTCTCAGGTATCTCCATAGCTGCGAGCTCACGCTCTGCTTATACCTGCACGCCTACATGACTCAAGAAAATATTTACATATATTTAAATAATGACAATCAACAGTCACTATTATACTTGAGTGTCACACCCAAATGCATAGATTTGCGTTCACAATGCCTGGGAAAGTGAAATGCTCCATGGACTTTTTACACAATAGTTTTTAAGTACAATTTTGACTGTTTTTGCTCTATTTTGCCAGCGAGAATCGTTCCAAACAAGGCAGAACACTTACCTCTCCCAGCACAGTGTGGTGTTTTATTCTAGAATAATTTGGTGTTTTAAGGAATTGGGTCAATCAAGTCAATGATTCAATAACCCACTTTTTGATAATACTTATTTCATTTGATTGGTTACGCCCCTATAGTGCATAGTGTAAATTAATGTAAGTATTAAAAAAAAAATTCTACAGTATGCAACATTATTATTATTTTCAGAAAAAAATATGAGAGGGATCTTTTTTCCACTTGTGAATCACGTTTGTCTCGAAAAAGGTACATGGACAAGAATTTATAATGCCAATGTGTAAACTCTTACAAAGCAAAAACAAACATTGATGTGTCCCTGCAGGTAAAAGACTAACAGGAACTTTAAACACAAATCAGAAACAGTGCTAGATTAAGTTAATATTAACCTATTTAAACAAAACCTGCATTCTGTCTGTCTGCCGGCTGTCAGCCAAGAAGGTCATTATGTTCGGGTCAAAACCTCACGTGCTTGTGAACGACGCTGCAGGTAAAAAGATGTCTAATCGAAACATGAATAGTACACACAAGGTTAGACTTATGGGGCCCTCGTTCTATGTGAAATAATGATAAATACCAGTTTACACTGTTTGATTATGCCTCTAAGCTCGCAGTCAGAGGTTATTAGCCCTCGATCGCACTGACCCGACAGTGGAAATGCAGCTAATAATTTCTGACTGGCATATAACTGAACCAATCAAACAAATCTAAACAGGTAAAGGCAGGGCCCCCTACTGGTCGGGGCCTATGCTGCAGCCCAGTCAAGCCCAATGGACGTCCGGCCATGAGTACACAAAACGACTTAAAGTACCATGGTATTACCATGTTTTTGACATGCATAATATCATTGTATTGCATTACACCAGAAGAAATCGTATCGTTTCTAAGAAGCAGTTATGTTAATATACAGTTCCACGTGTGGGATCATTGTTTCTATGCTCTTGGGAGTACGGAGTACATATGGGATTTTAGAATGCACAGTGATAGATTCAAATGTGCTTTCATGCTTTGGCTGGCACTGACATGCTCAGCGCTTGTCATATTTTCACAACTATGCAGTGTTTTCAACCACATGTTTATTTTAGGTTTCAGACATTTAAATACACATAAGTATTAGCAAAACAATACATTTAGTTTGTAAAATACACACTGATGTCTATAGAAGCAGCAACAATCCATTCAATTATAATTTGACAACGTGTTGGCCTAACTCATTGTGTAGTTAGACCAAAGACTACGGTTAGACGCATTCATGACTTATTCACCTAACTAACAGTCAATATTTCTTTTACAGTGTAGTGTAGCCTAGTCTAATTAAAATAAAATGTATTTGAATCCAAATTAATTTAGTTTACATTTGTTAAACTTTTGCTTGCAATTAATGCAATAAATGCGTGTTTAAGCGACTTAGAACAACATAATAACATTGAAAGTATTCTGTACACAGTCAAGTCACCTTTATTTGTATAGCGCTTTATACAATACTGGTTGTGTCAAAGCAGCGAACCAGATGTAAATTACAGTATATTACTATTACATACTGTACAAATACAGTACTCTCGTAAATGACACTTTATGTCAAATATTATGTAGAAAATTAAACTTCATAGAGTTCATAGAGCAGAAGCTGGTGATGAAAATTTCAACAATACATTTTATTGGAGTATACTGTATAAGAAAGGGTATCGAAGTTTAGAAATGCACACAGTATATATTATAGACTTTTGGCAGTCGTGGGGCGGGACTTACTGTTTTAATTGTAATCTCGAATGCCATTGGATACTTCCCCTTTTCCGGAAATCAGCTGTGATTGGACGCCTCTGAAAAGGCGATCCATAAGTCACACGTGACCTGAGACATGGCTTTATCAATGGACCAGATGCATGGGAGTTGTCTTTTTTTTATTTTTATATATATAAATATATATGAAAATGAATTGAATGCCATTGGATACTTCCCCTTTTCCGGAAATCAGCTGTGATTGGACGCCTCTGAAAAGGCGATCCATAAGTCACACGTGACCTGAGACATGGCTTTATCAATGGACCAGATGCATGGGAGTTGTCTTTTTTTTATTTTTATATATATAAATATATATGAAAATGAATTGAATGCCATTGGATACTTCCCCTTTTCCGGAAGTCAGCTGTGATTGGACGCCTCTGAAAAGGCGATCCATAAGTCACACGTGACCTGAGACATGGCTTTATCAATGGACCAGATGCATGTGAGTTGTCTTTTTTTAAATTTTTATATATATAAATATATATGAAAATGAATTGCATGCTTTGTCAATAGAATAGATCTTAAGCAGAATGTTTATTAACATAAATTCTTCCATTTACTAGTAATTGCAATCTTGTGATGTTAAGAAGATAAAACACCACATAAACCCTTTTTTATAGATTGTAATGACACGTTTCCACTGTTATTAGCATGGTAAATCTACCAAAATTGTTATATTTTAATTTTTTATACAACACAATGCTTTATTAACTTCGCAAAATACAAATAAAATAAAATAAAACTAATAGTCAACTTGTTGCTACAACTCAAACTGTGACTGTATTTCACCACTATATTACCACCATATGCTTGTCCATTAAATAATTGTAAGAGTACATAATTGTAAATCCCAAATTGGTTTGTATTTTCTTTGTATTTTCAGGATATGTACTTGAATGCAGCAAATAAAATAACACTCAAAGGTGGGTAGAACAATCTAAAAATCTGTACTGATGTAAAAGGACAAATACTTAAAGAAGAACAGAAGTAAAAGTAATGATCTTCATATAATTACTTGAATAAGAGTAAAAAGTAGGAGGAAAAGACTAATCAAGCAGCAGCTATTCCCAACTGATTCAGAACAAGCAAGATGATGGTGAATGAAGCATGTTTCAAAATAGGGATGTTTTCTCTCATAATAGAAGAAAACATTCTTACTGTAATACATGCTCCATTTCTCCTCATTAGTCAAGTTAAGTCAAGTCACCTTTATTTGTTTAGCGCTTTATACAATACAGATTGTGTCAGAGCAGCTTTACAGTGTCAAACAGGAAAATAGTTAGTCAATAATGCAAGAAGACAATAACAAAGAGTAATTTTTCCAGCTAAAGTCAGTTCATTGATGATTCAGTGATCATCCAGTTCAGCTCTCGTCCAATAGTGCTGTGCAATCAGTCAAGCGTCCCCAACTAAGCAAGCCAAAGGCGACAATGGCAAGGAACCAAAACTCCATCGGGGACAGAAAGACTTTATTCAGAAGTAACAGAGACGTGACAAAAGTTGGCGGTCTCTCAGGTATCTCCATAGCTGCGAGCTCACGCTCTGCTTATACCTGCACGCCTACATGACTCAAGAAAATATTTACATATATTTAAATAATGACAATCAACAGTCACTATTATACTTGAGTGTCACACCCAAATGCATAGATTTGCGTTCACAATGCCTGGGAAAGTGAAATGCTCCATGGACTTTTTACACAATAGTTTTTAAGTACAATTTTGACTGTTTTTGCTCTATTTTGCCAGCGAGAATCGTTCCAAACAAGGCAGAACACTTACCTCTCCCAGCACAGTGTGGTGTTTTATTCTAGAATAATTTGGCGTTTTAAGGAATTGGGTCAATCAAGTCAATGATTCAATAACCCACTTTTTGATAATACTTATTTCATTTGATTGGTTACGCCCCTATAGTGCATAGTGTAAATTAATGTAAGTATTAAAAAAAAAATTCTACAGTATGCAACATTATTATTATTTTCAGAAAAAAATATGAGAGGGATCTTTTTTCCACTTGTGAATCACGTTTGTCTCGAAAAAGGTACATGGACAAGAATTTATAATGCCAATGTGTAAACTCTTACAAAGCAAAAACAAACATTGATGTGTCCCTGCAGGTAAAAGACTAACAGGAACTTTAAACACAAATCAGAAACAGTGCTAGATTAAGTTAATATTAACCTATTTAAACAAAACCTGCATTCTGTCTGTCTGCCGGCTGTCAGCCAAGAAGGTCATTATGTTCGGGTCAAAACCTCACGTGCTTGTGAACGACGCTGCAGGTAAAAAGATGTCTAATCGAAACATGAATAGTACACACAAGGTTAGACTTATGGGGCCCTCGTTCTATGTGAAATAATGATAAATACCAGTTTACACTGTTTGATTATGCCTCTAAGCTCGCAGTCAGAGGTTATTAGCCCTCGATCGCACTGACCCGACAGTGGAAATGCAGCTAATAATTTCTGACTGGCATATAACTGAACCAATCAAACAAATCTAAACAGGTAAAGGCAGGGCCCCCTACTGGTCGGGGCCTATGCTGCAGCCCAGTCAAGCCCAATGGACGTCCGGCCATGAGTACACAAAACGACTTAAAGTACCATGGTATTACCATGTTTTTGACATGCATAATATCATTGTATTGCATTACACCAGAAGAAATCGTATCGTTTCTAAGAAGCAGTTATGTTAATATACAGTTCCACGTGTGGGATCATTGTTTCTATGCTCTTGGGAGTACGGAGTACATATGGGATTTTAGAATGCACAGTGATAGATTCAAATGTGCTTTCATGCTTTGGCTGGCACTGACATGCTCAGCGCTTGTCATATTTTCACAACTATGCAGTGTTTTCAACCACATGTTTATTTTAGGTTTCAGACATTTAAATACACATAAGTATTAGCAAAACAATACATTTAGTTTGTAAAATACACACTGATGTCTATAGAAGCAGCAACAATCCATTCAATTATAATTTGACAACGTGTTTTATTCATACTGGATACACATTGTGTGTAAATAACTATAAAGTTCACTCTATTCTTCTCCCAGTTCACCGGCCACTTACTTTCATCTATATCGGGAGAAATGGATGAATTTACGTGTTGTAAATCCAAGAGATATGAGTCTCTGAATTATGGCACATAGAACATGCCGGTGCCCATCACACCGCCACAAATATCATTTTTATGTTGTCATTTGCTTCAACAGCAAAATAACAATTCCATTATTTCATTCAAATGGCTTTCTGAAAAAGGGAAAAAGCAGCTGCATTAGAAACACCCTGGCAACAGACTTTACTATTTATTATAATTATTTATTATTTTGTATTTTAATACTTGTGTAATATATAGAGTATGTTTTACATGACATATTTAAAAATGCAAGTATAAAAAGCTATTATGGAAATGTATCATATAGTCTAAAAAAGGCACAGAAAAACTGCATATGTTCAGCAAGTTGTGTTTGAAAGCAAAGGTCGCTAAACGTATAAATTCAATTCAATTCAATTCAAGTTTATTTGTATAGCGCTTTTCACGATACAAATCGTTGCAAAGCAACTTTATAGCAAATTAAGTTTCTACAATATTTAGTGGTAGCTTATCAGTGGTGACTGTCAGTTAATGTACATATGGCAGAAATGTACGGAAAAATCAATTAAAGACGTAATCAAACAGACGATGAACACTATTAACAGCAATTATTATATGATGCAATCAAACTTATAGCAAAATGTGGTAGTTCTGTATGTTGTTTCAGGGTTGGCAACCTTTGAGGACCTCTGAGGGGGTGGCATCATCTC
>NW_015655576.1:19067-20473 GCF_001515625.1 Sinocyclocheilus rhinocerous | reverse complement strand
ACATATGGGATTTTAGTATGCACAGTGATAGATTCAAATGTGCTTTCATGCTTTGGCTGGCACTGACATGCTCAGCGCTTGTCATATTTTCACAACTATGCAGTGTTTTCAACCACATGTTTATTTTAGGTTTCAGACATTTAAATACACATAAGTATTAGCAAAACAATACATTTAGTTTGTAAAATACACACTGATGTCTATAGAAGCAGCAACAATCCATTCAATTATAATTTGACAACGTGTTTTATTCATACTGGATACACATTGTGTGTAAATAACTATAAAGTTCACTCTATTCTTCTCCCAGTTCACCGGCCACTTACTTTCATCTATATCGGGAGAAATGGATGAATTTACGTGTTGTAAATCCAAGAGATATGATTCTCTGAATTATGGCACATAGAACATGCCGGTGCCCATCACACCGCCACAAATATCATTTTTATGTTGTCATTTGCTTCAACAGCAAAATAACAATTCCATTATTTCATTCAAATGGCTTTCTGAAAAAGGGAAAAAGCAGCTGCATTAGAAACACCCTGGCAACAGACTTTACTATTTATTATAATTATTTATTATTTTGTATTTTAATACTTGTGTAATATATAGAGTATGTTTTACATGACATATTTAAAAATGCAAGTATAAAAAGCTATTATGGAAATGTATCATATAGTCTAAAAAAGGCACAGAAAAACTGCATATGTTCAGCAAGTTGTGTTTGAAAGCAAAGGTCGCTAAACGTATAAATTCAATTCAATTCAATTCAAGTTTATTTGTATAGCGCTTTTCACGATACAAATCGTTGCAAAGCAACTTTATAGCAAATTAAGTTTCTACAATATTTAGTGGTAGCTTATCAGTGGTGACTGTCAGTTAATGTACATATGGCAGAAATGTACGGAAAAATCAATTAAAGACGTAATCAAACAGACGATGAACACTATTAACAGCAATTATTATATGATGCAATCAAACTTATAGCAAAATGTGGTAGTTCTGTATGTTGTTTCAGGGTTGGCAACCTCTCGGAATGGCACCTATGCCTCCCGCTCGATGCGTCAGCAAGAGGGGATATCCTGGTGATCGGGGAAACCCCTCAGGGCGACCCAGATATGGTAGACCAGTCAGGGTAGCATGAAAGCATAACCCCAGCCCGGACGTCCAGGAAATGTTTGCAGTGATGTGCCGGGGGCCTGATGAACACGAAGGCTCACGCAGAAGCCTGTGTTATGGCCGCATGATCCAGGAAGTATGAAGCCGAAAACCGGCTTTACTTACCGTCTGGACATATATCGACGAGTGAAATACGCACTGCAAGTCGAGCACCCGGTTTCTGAACCGCGCACGGCATCCAGTGCGTGAGGTGTGTACGCGCTCTGGCGTAGTTTACACAAGCGCCG
>NW_015655576.1:16160-18416 GCF_001515625.1 Sinocyclocheilus rhinocerous | reverse complement strand
CAGCGCGGCTCTCCGCTCCCTCAGCTGGGCCTGCTTCTCCACCAGGTCGCGGATCTGCTTCTCCACGGCCTCCAGCTCGAGCTGCACCGAATGCAGCTTGAACGTGTCCTCACCTGTACTCAAAGGTAGACACACATCCGCCATTAAAGCAAGTAACAGTGAGTAAAACAATGGTAATGTGTGTGAATAGAGTATTAGCAATGTAAGCGAGATTAGCGGCAACCACGCTGGCGATGCTAACGGGCTATATGCTAATAGCGGACTCGGGAAGTCAAAATAGAACTAGTGATAACAAGGCGCTCTGATTGTTTTTGTTGTAGAATACGATAGGGGATATATTCACACGTTATAGAAATGAAAATGATGCTGTATAAAATTGATTTTAAGATAAAAAATAGACAATAAAGAATTAACTTGACGGAGCTCAAACTCAAAACACACGGCAGCAACAAACAGGAAGTGACGTAAAAAGTAATGAGTTTAGAGTTGCAGTTTTGCTGATGTATGGAAAACAAACTGTTTTGTTTTTGTCTGGTCAATGAAAACTAGAAAAATCATTTGTACAGACCAAAAATGAGAAAGTCCCGCTACCAAAATTACATGCTTTGGAGCCATTTGTGCTGGTCTTAGTTAGTCTCAAAGCCTGATTGAGCTGGTGTCCAGGTGGTTTAGTCTTTCAAAATGAGCAGCTGAAAAGTGCCCCTTTTAAACCAGTCAGCAGACCAGACCGAGAGACCAGCAAACTAGCTTCGACAAATCTTGTTGCATGAGTGCAAATAACAGTAACACATAAGATTTTTTTTCACATCAGTCCCTTTCATATGCAGAGATATATAAACAAGTATGCAGAAATGAGCATAAAATGAATACACAGGCAAATCAGCTTTGACTTTTTTTCTTTCCTTTTTCAGCAGGGATGTCTTTATACATAATAAACTTTAACCTTAGACAAACAGGTCGAACAAAAGCAGTGTGCAAATTTACAACACATTATATAGACCCCTTCATGAAGGAGAACAAGTTGTTCTATTTTAACAGTTCAACTGAGGTCAACACAACATGCACATGGCTCTGTTATTTCCTAAACTATTTTGCAGCTGCCCCAGAAATTCAGGTCAGTGTACAAAGTGCACTGTGGAAGATTGCTGTTCTTGCCTTAAACAAGACAGTAAAGCAAGCACTTATGAACAAGGCCGATGAATTTCATGAACCATGCACTCAGTGGATAATTTTTATTATTTTATCATATTTATTTGTAACTCTTATGCAATTCTTGCATTCAGTTCAATGGGGCAGTATAATTAGGAATGGGTTTATGCAGCCTGGTCTCATTGTTTATACGTAGGTAGATATCGTTTGCAAGCACAAAACGCACATTTTTGTAAGTTTTTATTGATGCTGATTTTCAACATTTAAAATGTAAAAATTGCTACGTATTTTTAGCTAAAAAACGTCAAATATTTACAAACTCAGTAAGATATTTGTATCAAATGCGTTTTTATAATTTTATCGATAAGCGATTTAGATTTTTAGACCCCTTACCCCAAACCTAACCATTTTAAAGAATATAAAAATATATAAAATGTAATTAACTGAAATACGCAGGGAAATGTTCATTTTAGTAACAATACAGCATTAAAAATATATTTTTATAGTCGCTAATCCCACTCCTACCTCTAAACATTGCGGAGTTTTGGACATTGGACATTTGGACATTGATGTACTACAGATAAGACTTTCGCACACATCAACTTTCACTTGACGAAATCCTACAATCTTACATTGCTTTGTTTGCTTTTTTTTTGGTACTTTGTGTATTTACATTTTTGACTATATGTAGCTGTATTAACCTGAATTGAATGTTTTCTATTTTGTATTTAATAAATCCATTGATTTGAAATCCCTTTGACTACTGTACATGTTTGACAATATAGACATTAGTTATGTGGTGTCTGCATCCATTTCAGATGTATAATAACTGTTTTCCCTAAAGACTTAAGTTATAGTAGCTGAAAAGCATTTAAAGTGAAACAGATGTATTGTTATAGATCAGGGCCCGTATTCACAAAACATTTTATCTTACCACTAAGAGTTCTCCTAAATAGCAGTAAAAGTTTTTAGCTAAGAGTTTTCTCTTAAAACCTATTTACAAAGCTGCTGAGACAAACTTTTACTAAGGAATAGACAGAAGTCTTAAGCTAAGAGTAAGGGCGAGGTTGACCTTGTTGCTATGGATGATGTCAGCATACTTACTAA
>NW_015655576.1:10772-15793 GCF_001515625.1 Sinocyclocheilus rhinocerous | reverse complement strand
AGCCTTTAATTGCCTACATAGCCTAATAAGTGCTCAAGCGCACGCAAAAAAGGCTTGCCACAGCGCACCGGCAAATATAATTATTATGAATGTGTTAGGTTAAAACAGCAAGTACACTGCATTAACGTTTTAATAATTTTATAAACTAGTGCTTTCTGTTTTCGGTTTAAGAGATGAAGTCGGCGACACTGACTCGTCATCTCCGCAGTATGTGCCTGTAGCTATGCATGTTTCATACGGATTACATAATCTGAGAATATGACGAAGTATTTTTGACCAAAAATGATGAAGTATTTTAAGAGCAAATGATCGCACCGGCGCCTCCATCTGTCATGCAGTAGCCCAAGCGCGCTTCCACACTCCGCAAAAACACGTGAACTGCGCACTTTTTTTTTTTCTGCGACTAATACAATTTTGGTAATATATGCATATAAACAGCCTTTTAATTAGCAGAGTAGAATAATCATGGCTGATAGTAAGACATGCAAACATAAAAGAAAACCAAACTGGACGTGAGAACAGCTAATATTAAGGATATAATCAAAAATTTGTAGTTGGAATAACCTCCAAACCAAAGCCGATACCTTTTTAAAAGCTCATTATCGTCAAATGTTTCTAAAATGTTTATATTCCGAGGTAGATTGCTGGCAACAGCCTTTTTAGGATAGTTCAGATTTGGTCTTAGTGACTTAGAAGTCCTCTTCACTACTCCTAACGTTTCACAGATTTAGGAGCTAATTTTAGCGCTGAAACGCTTTGTGAAATACTCTTAGAACAGTCCTAAATTTTTGCTTCGATTTTATTCTAGATCCCTTAGTAAACATATTATTTGTCCTCGGTATTTAGGGAACAGGCAAAGTCTCTATGGAATGGACTATATATGCCACAGTATTACTGAAATGGGAAGAACATCATAACTGTAATTTACACAACTGTTCAAAAGTCTGGGGTCAGTAGGATTTTTTGCATTTTTGAAATAAGTCTCTTATACTCACCACAGCTCCATTTATTGTAAAAAAAAAAATAAAATAAAACGTAAAATTATATTACAATTCAAGAGAACTGTTTTTTTAATTTAAATATGTTAACATGTAATTGATTGCTGTGATCAAAGCTGAATTTTGTCTGTGGTCAGTAGGATTTTTTGCATTTTTTGCATTTTTGAAATAAGTCTCTTATACTCACCACAGCTCCATTTATTGTAAAAAAAAAACAAAAAAAACGTAAAATTATATTACAATTCAAGAGAACTGTTTTTTTTAATTTAAATATGTTAACATGTAATTGATTGCTGTGATCAAAGCTGAATTTTCAGCATCATTACTCCAGTCTTTAGTGTCACATGATCCTTCAGAAATCCTTCTAATAAGCTGATTTGCTGCTCAAGATACATTTATTATTATCGATATCAGATGGCGTACATTGCATCATCAGTTTATACAGCTGCAGTCTGAGGTACATCAGGAGAAGCAAGAGCAACAGTCAAGGGGAGGATTGACAATACCTGCCACCTCACCATTAGCTTCAGCCCACACCACTCCTCCAGTCCCTCATCCACATCAACAGACCTGGCAGACTGCCCAGGATAATGCATCTGCATCAGCTTCAATACAGGATGGTATAGTACAACGCCATAGGTCTTCAATGCCAACTTATGAAAGTCTAAGAATGCTGCCATGGACTGAAGATGAGGATATAGAGCATTATCTAACAACATTTGAACAAATTGTTCAGGCATGCAGGTGGCCCAGACAGGATTGGGCACTGCATCTTCTACCTCTTCTTACTGGCAAGGCGAGGGCAGCCTATGTGGCCATGGAGCCTGAGGAGTCCTTGGATTATAATTATGTCAAGCAAGCTATCCTTGACAAATTTGAAATTAATGCTGAAACATATTGTCAGAGATTCAGATCCTAGTGTCCAGGAGGACTAGACTCCAAAAGAGCTTCAGGTGAGACTGAAGGACTTGTATGAAAAATGGATGAATCCCAGGCTTCGAACCAAGGAAGAAATTGGAGACCAAATAGTTTTAGAACAGTTCCTCAAACTCCTTAATCCTGACACAAGAATGTAGGTAAAACAGAACAACCCCACTTCATCAAGACAGGCAGCAGAGTTGGCTGAAACCTTCATGGCTGCAAGACGATCAGTATACCAGCCAAGGCGTTGGAGAAACAATAACAGCAGTGCAGCGGGTAAGCCTGCGGATGGTATTAACAACTCTATCACATATACTCATGTGTCACAAACTAAACCCCTTGGCAACCCTAGTAAACAGCAGAAAATTAGACCTAGTTTGGTATGTCATGGATGTGGCCAGCAGGGTCACAAGAAGATAGATTGCCCCTTACAGAATGTCACTAACACCCGACTTTGTTATGTGCCCAGACCATCTCTTAGCTCTGATGAAGTAGAATTGAACAGGGATACGGTAGTTAAGGTAAAGATAGGGGGTAATTGGTTCAAGGCTCTGGTTGATTCCGGCTCAAGTCAAACCCTTGTCAGAAGTGAATGTTTGGGGGAGCAGAGCAGTCTAATACAGGGCAAGCTGAGGGTTCGCTGTATCCATGGCGACGTAAGAGAGTATCCTGAAACTGATCTTGTGGTTGAGATTGAAAACCAGTCATATGTCTTGTCGGTTGGTATTGTGGAACAGGCTCCCTATCCAGTTATTTTAGGCAGAGATGTACCAATATTGGTAGACCTCTTGCAGTGTGACAAGGAGTTAGCTGAGGTTAGGGTAGTCACAAGAGCCCAAGCTAAACAGGAAGAGGGTACTAAACGGTTGCTGCAGAGCTTACCTTTTGCGGGAGAGCTTAAAATTAAGAAATCGAGACGTGAGAAATGGCAAAAGAAAATGGAGGGCACAAACACTTGTAAGGAGCTAACTAAACCCTGCTTTGATGATATTGTGCAGATTCCACACAATATAGTGGAGTTACAAAGGCAAGACAAGTCATTACAATGACTATTGGAGAAAGCTATTAGTCAGAGTCCTCAGACATTGGTGTCACAAAAGGAACGGTATGTGGTAAAAAATGACAGGTTATACTGGCAGGGTGCAGAGGGGGAACGATTGGTAGTTCCGGTTTCTATGAGGGAACAAGTGTTGCAGTTAGGCCATTCGGGGCCATGGGCAGGTCATTTGGGACAGCAAAAAACACTGGCTAGAATTGCAAGCAGATTTCATTGGCCAAGACTTTATATGGATGTGGTAGACTTCTGTAGATCATGTCCAGAATGTCAGTTAACGAGTCCAATTAAAAGAGGTGACAGAGTGCCTTTAGTCAGTCTCCCTATCATTGATGTTCCTTTTACTCGGATTGCTATGGATATCGTTGGCCCTCTGCAAAAGAGTAAGGGAGGGAACCGTTATATTCTAGTTGTTGCTGACTATGCTACTAGATATCCGGAAGCATTCCCACTCAGAAACATTAAGACCAGACAAATTGTCAATGCCCTTATTCAGCTCTTTTCACGTGTAGGCATTCCCAGAGAGATAATTACAGATCAAGGAACCAATTTTACTTCCAAACACATCAAACAGGTTTACTCCATGCTAGGCATACGCCCCATACATACCACACCTTACCATCCTCAGACCGACGGTATGGTGGAAAGATTCAATCAAACGTTAAAAGCCATGCTGCGTAAGTTTGTATCAGAAACGGGGTCTGACTGGGACCATTGGCTACCTTACCTTCTCTTTGCATACCGAGAGGTCCCCCAATCATCAACAGGCTATTCACCATTTGAGCTGCTTTATGGACGCCAAGTGCGAGGACCATTAGATATCTTGAAGGAGGCCTGGGAAGGAGATAATCCGGTAGAGCAAACAAACATTTTGTCTTATGTTATCAAGATGAGAGAAAAGATGGACTTGCTGGTCGAGATGGTACAGTTTAACATGGCTGAGGCACAACAACGACAAAAAACTTGGTATGACCGGTCATCTAGAAAGAGGACATTGGTCCCAGGTCAGAAGGTCTTGCTACTTCTCCCGACATCGGACACCGGGTTGCTAGCCAAGTGGCAAGGGCCATATGAGGTACGACGGAAGGTGAGCCCTACCAACTATGAGATCTCTTTGCCTGATCGTCGTAAAAAGTCTCAAGTCTTCCACATTAACCTCTTAAGGTCTTGGCATGAAAGCAAGGGGTCTTTGTCTGATCAGCTATGGGCAAGAGCGGTGGAGGAGGAAGAGGAACTGGAGGAGCAGTATTTCCCCACTGGTCAAAAGTGTAATCCGTAAAGATGCATTTATCTCTAAAGGCACGTCAAATGAGGAGATGGCGAGTCAGGTTCCTCAAATTCATTTTTGCAACATTGACTCGGAAAACATTAGTTTATTAACAAATAATTCAAATATACCCTCACTATTTTGTTTTTTTTTTTTTTTTTTTGTTTCTGGGCCGCTGTGCCAAAATTGTGTTTGCATTCAGAAGCCTATATGGCAGCATTTTTGTGCCACGTTTAAAAAACTAAATAAATAAGATTAACGTCATAATATTTTAAGAATAAAGTCAAAATCACGATAATAAAATCATGTTACATTGCGTGAAGTTAATGTGAAAATTCCACCTATAGACTACTCCGCCAAAAAAAATAAAAAAGTCTGTGGCATCCGTCATTCTTTTGAATTTTTTAAAACTCTGATTGATCGATTCATGAGACATTCGTTTGTATTAAATTGTTCTGATTTTTTTTTCCAACATGCATTCAAATATTCATGTTTATTTTGTGCTGCAAATATTAAAGAGGAAAATATCATTGGTTCATATGCAGCTTGAACTGAGGCGAATTATCTCACTACAAATTAAAGAGCGTAAAAAGACGTTTATTGTTTGTATTTAATCATAAAATTTACAAATTGTTATTGTAGTAACAAAGCACAAAGCTGCGATTACTGGGTGGCTTGCGTGCTACAAATAATGAATGGACTTGAAAACTTTAAACATCATTTCCAAGCATTAGCCTATAGCCTACCCTAAATAAAACAGCTTGTGAATAGTCACGATTCA
>NW_015655576.1:8626-10291 GCF_001515625.1 Sinocyclocheilus rhinocerous | reverse complement strand
ACCAGCTGCAGAAGAACCAGCCGTGCAGGGACCAGCTATTGAGGCACGAGCCGTGGAGGGACGTGTGTATGTGTGTGTGTGCGCGAGAGAGAGAGCCTCTTTTGTATTTTTTTTTTTCATTTCTTGATTTTATTTCACAAATTTTCCAAATTTGCTCTGTTCCAGTCTTACCAGTTAACTGTATATATGTGTATATGTGCATGTGTGGGTGCCTATTTTGCACTCCTGATATTCTAGAGAGTCACCTCTTGATTGCTGCACACTTTTTTTTCTGATCAGTGGCTGATTTGTACTTTGTACCACCAAAAGATTCACTGAGTTTTCAGATTTTTTCGTATATCCCATTCATTTCCTATGTCGGTCATTTTTGACCGCGAAGAAGTCATGTGTGACTATTTTTTTTTTACCCTTTAACATATCCGTGTATATATTGTGTTCATATTGCTAATGTGACAAAAGTCACCAAGTGTCATCTCATTCCGATGAAGCTAAGATTTTTTATTTTCAAATTGAATTTCAAAATATAATTTTTTTCGGTCAGAAATGACCGAAGAGGGCCAGAGGGTTAATGAGCTTTCTCAGCAGCTTCCTTCAGAAATGTAGATATCTTGGAGCTTCTCTTCTGTTGTAGAAAGGTTACTCCTGAAACCACAGAACAATTTTTTATCAATAATTGTTTAACGTTGCCATGAAAGATCAAATCACATTTTAACTAGATTCAGTTAATTCTGAATCTAGTATAATAATAGACTGTAAAAAAAGATGGACGACGCACCTTCAATCTCTTCCATTGAAGAAAAGTGAAGCCGCCATTGTCCCAACAGGGCGTGGCCATATTGCGCTGATTTTGAACTGGAGTCTGCGCAGTAGAGAACTCGGGACCAGAGTCTGCACAGTAGCGAGCGAAGTGGAGCCGCGTCCCGCCCACACTCCAGCAGAGTCGATCGCAAGCACACGCCCCTGACCCCGTTTTAGCCTGACTGCTCCAATTTTTGTCTGCTGAGAGGATTGTGTTAAAATAAGGTAAATACAACTCCAATATCCTCCTAAAGATCCCGAAAAAGTCAGTTGGCGCCTCAGTTCACTCAGGGAAGCTGTCAGTCTCAGTCCGTTGGCGCCTCAGTTCACTCAGAGAAGCTGTCAGTCTCAGCTGTCAATCATGACGTCACACTTCCGTTTTTATAGCATCACTTAACTAACTAAAACCAAAATTATTTAAAAAACGAACACTTGAACTTACATCAGATTCAGCGTGATAAAATCTACATCAAATGACAAAAATTATTTTGTCTCATGTCCCATTAGATTACATGGCGAGGGCGGGGTTTATTACCTATACTGGGACCAGCCACCTGGGGGCGATCGAAACGTGAAGGCTTCACTTTTTAAAGGGGTCATATGATGCTTTTTTAAAGATCATTATTTTGTGTATTTGGTGTAACAGAATATGTTGACATGCTTTAATGTTCAAAAAACACATTATTTTTCAAATACTGTACATTATTGTAGGTCCTCTATGCCCCGCCTCTCTCAAACGCTTCGTTTTCTACAAAGCCCCCTCCTTTGACAAGCGCAGTCCGCTCTGATTGGCCAGCTGACCCAGTGCACTGTGATTGGCCGAACACCACAAGCACACGTCGGAAATGAAACGCCCCTTACCATAAT
>NW_015655576.1:0-1918 GCF_001515625.1 Sinocyclocheilus rhinocerous | reverse complement strand
TTAGTCATGCTGTTATGCACGAGCTATTCTGTGTGACGTCATTAGTGCAAACGGCCGCGGGTTCGATTCCTGGTCTGACCAAAGTTGAATAATAAATAAGGTATTGAAAGTGAAATATATTATTTCTGGATATGTTCTAATGTCTTTCTAACTATTAATATTGTTAACTTTTGCTATTGTTTGTTGAATTGTTATGCTATGGTGAATATTAAGTACTGATATATACAATTGTTTCTACTTGTCTTGTAGAACCACACAAACACCCACATGTTTGTACATGCTAGTGGAATAAATCTTCTGTGAATCAAGAAGCATCTTTGCTGCGTTTTGACCAGACGTACCACAGTGATTAATTCAACCCGAACCACATTAGTAACTACAGTACAGTTGTTTTTACGAACATTCAAACTATTTATTTCATTTAAAAACGTGCTTGCAGTATTTTTATACTAAACTTTAATATTAAGTAAATGAGTAAACAATTTAATGAGTCAATTGAAAACATAATGCCATTGATATGACAACTGAATACAATGCAACATAAAATGTTAATGCCACGATTTCAATTCATAAGGATTCATTTGTTCTAAAAGTCTAAAGTTGTTCATATGTAAATACTTTACATTATAGGTTTCGTCAATACGTCTGTATTGTCCGTTAAAATGCTGTGAAAATGTCAGTATTGTACGTCTTAGTGTCTGTAAAATGTAAGAAAAAGTAAGTTTTGTTGAACCACATTTTACGTAAAATACATACGAATTCTCATGAGATCACGTTGGTTTATGAACAAATTCCTTCTATTTGTGTTTCAAAAATAAAGTTCAGTATATTTTTTTAAAATGTTGCATTTATATTTTATGGGTTTCAAAAAAGTACTTATTATCAACAGGCCAAAGGACAAAGATAAAAAAATAATTGGATGTTCCTACACTAGAAAGATATATTAGATAGATTAAACATCTCTCTATCTGGATACATTGATACAAATTGTTGAAAGCAGCAATATTTAAAATTATAGTTCGGGTTAGCCAAGATGTTTAATTATCGTACCATTGGCAGTGATATGATTCGCTATGCTGACCATTTAAAATTTGCAAGTAGAAAATTATGTCCTTTGCTGGCTATTTGTTCTACTGGGTTTTTTGGTTCATGGTATTTTACCAGATTCGATCTTATCTGTTATGTTAGTGCCTATTATTAAAGACAGAGCTGGTAAAATAAATAGCATGGATAATTACCGGCCTATAGCCTTGGCCAGTACTTTATCCAAGGTTATTGAAAGGATTTTATTGAATAAGATGGAACATTTTGTCCTGACTTCTGATAACCAGTTTGGTTTTAAACCGAAACATGGCACTGATATGTGTATTTTTGCTCTAAAGGAGATTTTAGATTTTTATAACAGCCATAATTCCACAATTTTTATGTGTTTTATTGATGCTTCTAAAGCCTTTGATCGTGTAAATCATGAAAAATTATTTTTTAAGTTATACAATAGAGGAGTTCCCAAATTTTTAGTGAGAATTTTGGTTTTTTGGTATGCTCATCAATTAATGTATGTAAAATGGGCTAATTGTGTGTCTGCTCCATTCAGTGTATGTAATGGAGTCAGACAGGGAAGCATTTTGTCTCCCTTTTTATTTAATGTTTATATGGATGATTTATCAAAGCTGTTAAATGGTTGTAGAACAGGTTGTATGGTTGGTCATACTATTATAAACCATTTGATGTATGCAGATGATTTGGTGATTTTTTGTCCATATAGTGCTGGTCTTCAACAGTTACTGAGGATTTGTTCTCGATATGGTTCAGAGTTTGATATTAAATATAATGCCAAAAAGAGTAATATTAGGATTGTTAGGAGTAGGGGGGTACAGGAAACTGACATTTCCTGACTTCTCTCTGTCTGGGAGTGTTC
>NW_015655575.1:566-913 GCF_001515625.1 Sinocyclocheilus rhinocerous | reverse complement strand
TCATCTTTTTGCAGTTTAATATTCACAGACACAGTCTATATATATACATATACACTGACCTGTATTTTATGTATTCATCAAAAATAAGACAAATTCCGTGAAATTCCGCGTTATACAGTAAATTCCGTTTTTATGACTGGATTCCACAATTCCATCCATGTTTTCTGCATCGCGGAAATCATAGGGACCTACTAATGCAGCAAATGAATATGATAAGCTCATTGTGAGAGTAAAAGATGGGGACATTGTTGTTTATTTACTTAGCATTGAGTCTCTCCAACTAGGTGACAACCAGGGTTTGAAATTAACTTTTTCACTCACCAGCCAATTTGGCTACTACATTTTTA
>NW_015655575.1:0-242 GCF_001515625.1 Sinocyclocheilus rhinocerous | reverse complement strand
ATGTGATGTGACCGATGTGATAAGCATGAGTTCTGGGCCGCGGCGCGGCACACCAGCATTGACTGAGTGGCCACGATCAGCTCCGGTGGCCATAACACAGGCTTTAATGCGCCGCAGACGCGTGCCGTGATGCGCAGATCAGCTCTAGTCTCTAACGTCACTGAATCTGCTGTTAAAAAATGAACCATCCATTCATTATATCATCATGCAAAACTAAGAATTAGAATCATTGTAATGTGACG
>NW_015655574.1:77843-86598 GCF_001515625.1 Sinocyclocheilus rhinocerous | reverse complement strand
GGTCTGAATACTTTCCGTACCCACTGTATATATACACATATATATATATATATACACACACATATACATATACACACACACACCCTGATTCTCTGACAGCATAAATATTAAAGCCTCTAGCAATTTTTTTTTTGCCTCATTTGTCAAAAGTGCAATGGTCAAAGATGCTCTTCAAGCACGTTTACATAAAAGCTTCAAACCTACATTCAAGTTAAACAAGTGATTGTTGCAAGCTCCATATTTGAGGGTTCACTTATGACAAGTCAAACTCAAGTAACAAATCTCACATGCTCTTTATTAAATAAGTATTTAAAGCACAGATATAGATCACACTGATCTACAAGATACAAAGTTAATTTCAATAATTTGAAAAAAAAAAAAAAAAATTATATCTATCCAAACATAATTGTGTGGTTAAGGGAAGAAAATTAGAAAGGCACAAAAACCAAAAGCCCCCTTAAGCACACATAACATGGCGACAAGTCAGCAATAGACAACTTAAGGAACTTCCTTTTCCTCTGAAAAAAGGAAGTCAAGCCCTTCATCAGATTCCGCTTCCCCTGACACAGATTTTGCCATGGTTGCACTACTACAACCAGAGAAGGCACCACTACTACGTACACTGGCCTCAACAAACTCAGCCTTTAGAACTAATTGGTCCATCATTTGAACTCGGAGACTGTCCCTGCTTAAAATTTGGGATGCCAGGTGGTCCGTGTCATCATTGAAGTTCTGTGACACACCTAAAAGCTCACGGAAAAGGCCATCATCCATCATACTTTTGTGATGAACAGTTCACCTCAATTGTGATGTGGCCATGCAAGACTGAATTTATTTTGGCTGTTTTACAAAAAGCGTCACATTGGCTGCATCGATTCATTAAGGTCTCAGCATTTACCTTATCCATTTTATGGTATTTTGGACACAGATGATTAACTTTTAGTTCGGTGTCAATAATTTCTCCCTCTACACTCACAATCTCATCCTGAACGGTCTCAACACAACTACCTAAATCCTCCAACAGCTCAATCTCAGTCTGCAAAGTTGTAGACAAACATGGCTTTCCACTTAACTGCCTCACAGAAACGTTGCGAAACTGATACCATTTTCCAGTTTCAAGATGGCCATCACCCCACAAGGTTAAGGCCATGCTGAAGGTCTTGTCTGCAATACAGTAGGTTTTCCTTTTGACTCGCAGGTGGCTGCGAGTCACAGACGGCTTCTCAAACAAATGGCTCATCACTTTGACCTGGACAGTCACCTGTGACAAATAAAATAAAATTTAAATGCTCATTCATCAACACGGACCTCACTTAATTTAGGGATAAACCTCATATCCCATACTTTCTGCAGTAACATCTGCAAACGAAGGTACAATTAAAAGTTGCAATTTCACTTGACCCAGCCATTATACAATACAATACCTATTAACAAATTCTATTATGACATCTTCGAGTTTGTCATGTTAATGGATATGACAATGTTAATGTTTGGTCTTGGCAAAATAGAACTGCTATGCTGCTGCAGAGCAAGTATAAATTTGCTACAGCCAATACATACACAAAAACACTACTGTGAGCAAGCAAGACACGCTGTTGTCATACAATAGCATGCATTAATTGCCCCCACAACAGATCACTTATTCTTTCTCTTCATGTTTAATATGACAAATCTAAAAACGGTCTTTCTCTACACATTCGAAGACATTGTGGCGCTGTACATCGAAAACAACAACACGAGTATTCCGCCCAGCCTCTTGCAGTAATGCAGTGAAGTACTTCATTTCGGCTGACTGTATTATTGGTGATACTTTATGGATGTAACCTTCAACATCGGAGCATGCTCACTTTTCCAGTTCAAATCAATCCAGCTACAACAATTAACAAAATAACACCATTATCAATAAATAACTATTTAATTTTCTAGTTTGAAATGCTTAATACTACACGTTTTAAGTCGTATGGATTTAATTTCAATTACAATTTAGATTGCATTACTTATCTTTACCAAATATTCAGTCTTAAACTCTTTCAAGAAATTATATAAATTAATAAAAACCATCAACAACAGAAAGCTAGCAATTCACTGATTCACAGTACAGACAAACCAATGCAATCAAATTAGTCAAACTTCAAGAATCACATGAGAATGGTCAAAGCTGATTTTTTTTTTTCATGAAATACAAACTTTTGACCCCTGTGTAGGTTTTGTACGTATTTTTTGTAAATATAAATGTACAACATATACAAATTTGACATTACTTGACAAAACTCTTGCTTCACAGAACTACTACAAACAAAATAAAATTTAAACCTCTCCTCTATTTAAACCTCTTATCTTTTGTAGGAACCACCAAACAGTCATGACTGATTGGCTCACTGATCAACTTTCTTAATGATCAGCATGTGTTTTGCATTTAAAACATTGCATTAATTTAATTCCATGAAAGAACTGTGACTGATACAACAGGTATTAATTTTCTTCTCAGGGATCTATGCACATTTTAAATGAGAACCTGGAAACTAGAAAACAAATTTCTATCTCTTGAAAAAGTTCTCTATACACAAAGTGGCCCAAAACACTGACAGTGTAAGCAGATTTTTTGAGGGTTTTAGCAATTTCTTGGGGATCAACTGTTAATATCAATGTGAAAAACACATGAATGTTCATAAATTGACATTTTTGGTTCAGAATAATGAATAAACAAGAAGCAAAAAAATAATTACAGTATACTCATAATACTAATATTGTCCACCAGAGACAGGCACAAGACAACAAATTATTTTAGATTACATAGTTTAAAATCTGTGTAAACGGTTCAGTGAATTACCTATGCATATCATTCATTATAGTTTCATAAAGTTTCCAAAGAAATCTGTGATCTCCAAAATACCTTTATATGTATATATCTTAAATTTAAAAACGAAAACAACAACACGAGTATTCCGCCCAGCCTCTTGCAGTAATGCAGTGAAGTACTTCATTTCGGCTGACTGTATTATTGGTGATACTTTATGGATGTAACCTTCAACATCAGAGCATAGATTTTATTAGTCATATTAGTCAAATTGTGAGACATAACTGCAGTTAAAGTGCAGAGACAATATTATTTGTCTATTGTAATATAGTACATAAAATAATACTTACATAGAAAGACATTTCAACACTCCTATTACACTTGAAAAAAAAACATGGCTATAGTAACATAACTATATCTCCTACACAACGCGTTTCCCAGTCGACACCTTGATATGAATTTGGTCAAACATTGGTCAAGACTTGATAATGTTGTAACATAATTAGGGGTCCAAGCACCAAAGATGCTGGAACCCTATTGTTTTTATACTGATTTTCTTAATCTTATTATGATTATTAAGGGTCCTCGGCAGCCTATTGAACGTGCAACGACTGAGTGGTGCACTCTGCTAAGCCATTGGCCCTGAACCTTTCAGGTCGTGGGTTCGAATCCAGGGTGGCACATGCACAGACCGCAAGAGCTGATGTGGCCGGAAGTGGCGAGAATGTTACTTCGGTTCCAGACGTTGGATTTTCCATGCGTGTTCGTATTTAATCGAAAAACATGCTTTTGGTCATTCTCATCTGAACTTCTGTTCGTTTTTAAACTTCTGTACCTTTCTGTTTTTTCAATGTACGTTCTATTTCTGCCGTTTTTGTTCTTCCCACTCTGCACTGCGCTACAGCCCTTTGCAGGCTTGGCCCCGAATCACTGCTTGCAGTTATATTTCTTCTTCTCATCCAATGGGAATCTATGGCAGCCCTATGAAGGGAACATAGGAAAATGATGAAAATTGGCACACTTGTAGTGATGGCCATGATTAGTGATCTGACCAAGTTTGGGGTCTCTAAGACCAACTCTATAGCGCCACCACCAGTTCAAAAACTCAACATTGAAATGGTAATAACTTCTGAACCCCTAATTCTAGAAAAAAAGAAACTTAGTACACCTTATTACTCTCGTCATGCGGATCACATTCAATACCTTACATTAAGACTCCACCCATTACAGTAGTGGCCATTTTGAAAAGTACAGTATTCTGTCTTTTCACTACTACTCCTTCAAAATTTGTCAAATTTTTCTGAAAATTGGCTCAGATGATCTTTGGACCGAGCCGCACAGGAATGACTGAACAGAATTTAACTACTAGTGAAAAAAAATAAGTTATGATGTTGTGAACTTAACGAGGTAGACCCAAAATTGGTTCAGAGGCTGTATCTCAGCCAAACTTTGATCAATCAAAACCAAACCTGGTAGGCTTCATCAACACCAAGATCTGAGGGTCCATGCCAAAGTTGGGAACAGCACCACCTATGGGTCGTGAGATACCAAAAATGCACATTTTGGCTTATGACTCTTGATCAGTTAGTTGGAAAATCATGATATGTGTGTCTATTTATTCCTTGTGGATATAAATTATATGCCAGGATTGGCTGAACCATGTGTCCGCCATTTTGAAATTTGTCAAATTGCAACATCCTTTGAACCATTTGACATATCTGTACAAAAATCGGTAAGGATCATCAACACCATGCCCCGGAGGTACCTCAGAAGACTCAAGACAGCGCCACCTAGTATTCCAGAGATATAACAACTCTTGAAAAAAACACTGGACTTTTGAAAATGTTGTCGAAAATAATAAATTGAAGATGTTGGTTTTAATATCATTTCGTTCCCTGGGTTATGCCGATTCTGACGATGTCTCATTTGTCATTTTCCATGGATGTGCCTGTCAGCCATATTGAAGTAAATTAAAAATAAATAAATAAAAAAAAACTTTTCGTTGCTCCTCCTATGAATTTTGTCCAAAATCTGATCATATGATCTTTGGACCGAGCCGCGCAGAAATTACTGAACAGATTTTTGATATTTGCTTCCGTTCCCGAGAAACACCTCTCGGAAGTTGACCATACACCTGTGCTTGTTGATTTATGCTAGTTAGCTTAGCATGATAATTGGTTTGCATGCTAACAGGTTGTCATTCTGTTTAATGTGACTTCAGCTATCAGGTTAACTGTAAGCTACGTTAGCATTAAGTTATCTTAGCATGCTAATCTGTCTAAAATGCTAAGTCATGCTTTTGTGAGCTCATTCTCACACCTAAGCTTCTCTTCTGCAGCCTGTTGCATGTGCGTCAACTGAGTGGTGCACTTTGCTAAGCCACTGGTCCCGCACCTTTCAGGTTGTGGGTTCGAATCCAGGGTGGCACATGCCTAGACCGCAAGAGGTACTGTGGCCAGAAGTGGCATGAAAGTTGCTTCTGTTCCAGATGTTGGATTTTCCATGCGTGTTCATATTGAATCAGAAATGTGTTTTTGGTCATAAATTCTCTCTCCTTTTAAAGGGGTCCTATTATACTCTTTTACAATGTCTTGAATTTGTTTTGGGGGTGTACTAGAACATGCTCTCATGCTTGGTGGTTCGAAAAACGCATTATTTTTTTACATAATTACAATACCTTTCTCCCCATTCTGGCACAAACGGCTTGATTAGTTCCGGGTTTGATGAAGGCCTGCCTTCCGAAAAACGAAATGTGCTGTGATTGGTTAGCTGTCCCAGTGAGTTGTGATTGGTGAACAGCTTAGACTGTTTCAGTACTGCCCCGCCCCTTGCCAAAGCAGCAAGTGCCGTCTGCTCTGGTTTAGTTAAGGATGGCGTCAATATTGCCATATCAATTTGAGCAGGATTCAGACCCCGAGAATATTGAACAAGAGGATCGCGCAGAATCTTTGCACACACGGATATTGCAAGACATATTAGAGTGGTAACGTTATTGTTAAGTGCATATGTATTATTTTTATTTTTATTTAATTCTAACATTATAACATGAATTGCAGTGAAACTGTTATACAGTTGAATTTATTTATACCATAGTCCAGTATTTCCCAGGCGGCATTTATATGCAAACTCATTCTCTGCCAGCAGGAGGCGCTGTTGGAGTGGTAGAGATCAAGGTTTCCCCGGTAACGGCTGTACACAAAGCAGCGCTCCGCTCAAAAATACACTGCTTTATCAGACATTACATGCAGGATTAAATGAAAATGACATCCAATTTTCTGAAGACAGTCGGTTTCCTTCAGAAATAGTGCTATAAAAACACCCGCACTCAATGTATGGGAAACACTGTAGTCTCATAATTGAAGTGTAAATTCTGCAGATTACATCATTGTCCAGTATTGTACTGTCAGCAATTTATTATAAAAACGTTTTCATAATTGTAACATATTTACATACATAATTATTCAGGTGCATGTGTAATAACATGTGAAAACTTGAGGCTACAGCAGCACTTCTTTGTCGTCGTCTTGTCTGATGCACTCAACCAAGCGTTCTAACCACGACCTCGCCCTTCCCCACCCATTCGAATCTTCGTAGGTGGGAAACATTTAAGCGTAATAGGACGACCCCTTTAATGTTTTGAACCTGTGCAGAAAAAAAAAAAAATTACTTTTCTGGTGAATTTGATAAATTAAATTTTTAAGTAGAAAAACTGAAATGCTGTTAGGTGCTCTAAATTTTTAGTCTGCAAACAATAATAAAAAAATAAAAAAAACAATATATGTATCGAAACCAAGAATTGTTCTTTAATATCTTATGTATTTTCTCATGCTTTAGATGACCTGTGCAATTAAACAACGTGGCCCTACAGCCAGCAAGGATAGGGGAAAAGGACATAATGTATACGCACCAGTCCAAATGGTCTTGTTTAACTTCATTAGATTACCCCTACAACCCCACCATAATGGCGATGCTACTTTATTACAAGAGTACCCTACTAATCCAGGAACAACAATTAAAAAAGTTTTGTTCGCTTGGCTGTTTCCTTATAAAAGTCCAAAAATTTGAAAGTTTTTCGTCAGGTGTTTTAATTATATGATGTCATTAAGTTGCTGTCTTGCCACCAGCCAATCGCTGCATTGCTGATCGTGGTTTCGAGTATCGATACATGGCCCCTTTTAAAACCATCCCATGAACGCGTAATTATCTCAGATAACTCAATCCAGCCATACTAATCATCAACAGGTGCGTTCAAAGAACCGAATTAGCCAGATCATGATTAGCGCGATGATACCATCTTGGATGTAATAAGCGAAGTACGAAGAACGGGCTCCAGGTACGTACGGTTCAAGCCTATCAATCTGTTTATCTATTTATCTATAATCTCTATTAATAACTTTTGTTTTGTTTTTCCAGACCCCAACAGCAAAAGCTTTTCCATTCACTGTGATAGAAACACCGTAATGGAAGTTATAGATGTGAACTTTCCACATAAACCTCCAATCGAAACACAGCTGATGTATGTTGAAGACATCAAATTGTTGGGTCCAAAGCAACATGTAAGTTTTCACATAATTTAAGCTGTTTTTTGTGTTTGTGTTTTTTTTTAAACCTGATTGCACAGACAAGGTTTAAGCCTAGGCCCAGACTAAAATGCATATTTGAGCTGTCTTTACTGAGAGCAATTTGCACTCCAAAACATGTCAGTGCCAATTTCTCTCAAGATGCACAATTAATATTATTATTATTATTATAGGGACATTTGAAAAGCTACTTAAATATCCTAGGATAACTTAAACTTACTCATGGCTTAATCGTTTCACAAGTGTTTCGAGACCCGAATCTGCTTTTGATCGACAGGGTCGGGAACAAACCAGACAAATCGCACATCTGCCTTAACCTAACTCCCACAAAGTATAAAAGTGAAGTTAATTCAGCAGAACTATTCATATATTTGAATAAAAATCTTTATATGTAAAAAATGCCAGACGTTGTGGCTTTGCGGTCTTTTATCGTTAAATTTTTTCATGACCAAAATAACATTCACAAAGAGTTAATTCAGTTGTCAGAGAGATGTCACAACACATTACAAGAACAGAACAATAAAAACCACTTTTAAATATAATTATATACTTGCTTCACCGGGGATTCCAACCTAAACTGACAGGTTCTGACAACATGCCAATTGTGCACACTAACCACTCCCCCTAACCACATGGTGAAACGACGAGCACAACATATACGTTATAAATTCGTCAATTCGCTTAACTGATTAGTTGAAAACTATAACAAACAAAAAAAATAAAATACAACTGTATCCTAAATTCTCTTTATCAGTCTTGTTTCTTTTAACAAAATAATTCATGAAATATTCTTGATTGTTTTGGGCCATTTCCTAACAGAACCTGAAGTGACAAATTATTTATTCCGAATGATCCTAAAGCTTGAATTAGTTGAAATCTTGCTCCTTCATATGCATCACACTCTATAAGTACGTGTTCTACTGACTCTGCATGACCACATTTGTCAGAGTTTCATGCTTCCCCATTCTATACAGACACTGATTTAACGAACAATGTCCAATACGACCTACTTTCTCTTGAACATGATGAAAGTGTCTACCTTTTGTTCCACTATCCCACTCCTTCTGCCATTTCTTTCTTATTTCATTTGCAATTAACCCTTTTACTTCTGCTTTACTCATTGACACTTTAATGTCAATTTGTGCATGTTTCAGAGCCTGTTTAGCCAGATGGTCTGCTTCCTCGTTTCCTTCCACACCCATATGTGATGGTACCAACAGGAAATTTACCATCAGACCAGATTGTCTTATTCTAAATAGACTCTGCATCACTTCAAAAAAGATATCTTGCCTTGCTGTTGAAATTCCACTTAGCAAGCTATTTAAAACAAAGGTTGTCTGTACAAATTACCGATCTTATTAGCTGTACTTCTTTCCAC
>NW_015655574.1:67963-76945 GCF_001515625.1 Sinocyclocheilus rhinocerous | reverse complement strand
GTTTATTGAACTGTTGTAAAAAAATCAATATCACATTTGTATATGGTAATTTTTGGAGAAAAAAAGGCACTCTTCCGTGTGAACTTGATTAACTAGATGAAGTGGTATAAATATACACATTTTCTGCCCCCATGTCTTGAATTTGTGATCATTCTGAATGTATTTTAATAGACTGAATCATGCTGTGAAAGAGCGCACTGTAAACGCGCACTAGACTTCACGTAATGCCTGCACTCTGTAGGTGTTTTGAATGTTTGTTTGTTTTTGCGTCTTGAGAATATTGAGCAAAATAGCTCACTTGTCATGGTGTTATTTAACTATATCATGTTATGAATAAACTAAACATTTTGAATTTTTACCTCAGTGTGTTTCTTCTGAGTTTATGTGTGCTGTCACGCTCATTTGTTCTGAAGTCTCGAGACAAACAGAGTGAGCCTCAGCGCGAGCTTGTATTCTGTATTCTGCTAACTCACTGCAATTCTCTCTAATGACGCAGTAACTTACCGCGGGTCTGTCCAATGATTGTAAACAGCCATTAGGTCCGTCAGACTTAAGATATTTTAGCGGTAATGAGACCAAAAATAATTAAGACCCATCGAATCCGAATTTAAGACATTTTAAGACTTTTTAAGGACCCGCGGACACCCTGTAAACATCAAAGAGGCACAGCGAAACGTGTCTGATATGTTGTACAGTTGGCGAAAGTGTAATTTAAACTGTAAACCGATGACAGCCTAAGAAACTGAAAACTTCTATGGGATTAATGTGAAAACGTAATGCATAAACATCCATTGGACTTACGTTCTGGTGCATTACTAGGAACGTCCGCCATCTTTCTTCTTCTTCTTCTTTTAAATTTAATGGCGGTTGGCAAACCAACTTAAATGGTGCATTCCCGCCACCTACTGGATAGGAGTGTGGAGCGCATAATGATTGGAAGTTTGAGAACTATAGCCAAAAACAAAAAACAAAACAAAAATACAACGCCAATTATTCCCGCTTTATTTACTACAACTGTATCCTAAATTCTATTGATCAGTCTTGTTTCTTTTAAGAAAATAATTAATTCATGAAATATTCTTAACAGAACCTGAAGTGACAAATTATTTATTCCGAATGATCCTAAAGCTTGAATTAGTTGAAATCTTGCTCCTTCATATGCATCACACTCTATAAGTACATGTTCTACTGATTCTGCATGACCACATTTGTCACAATTTCCAGTTTCATGCTTCCCCATTCTATACAGACACTGATTTAACGAACAATGTCCAATACGCATTCGTGACATTAAAACTCCTTTCCTGTTGCCAAACTTTCTATTTTCTAGACCTACTTTCTCTTGAATACGATGAAATTGTCTACCTTTTGTTCCACTATCCCACCCCTTCTGCCATTTCTTTCTTATTTCATTTGCAATTAACCCTTTTACTTCTGCTTTACTCATTGACACTTTAATGTCAATTTGTGCATGTTTCAGAGCCTGTTTAGCCAGATGGTCTGCCTCCTCATTTCCTTCCACACACATATGTGATGGTTCCCACAGAAAATTTACCATAAAACCAGATTGTCTTATTCTAAATAGACTCTGCATCGCATCATAAATCATATCTTGTCTTGCTGTTGAAATTCCACTTAGCAAGCTATTTAAAACAAAGGTTGTCTGTACAAATTACCGATCTTATTAGCTGTACTTCTATCCACTGAAGAGCTATGAATATTGCTATTGTCTTTGTAGTAAAAACAGATATGATCTGAAATTATTTTTGATACTTCGACTTTGAATTGGGGTATGTAGACTGCTGCTGCTGTTATTCCAGATTCAGGATCTTTAGAGCCATCCGTGTATATTTGCAATATGCTATAATAAGTTTGTTCAATGTATTGCTGCACTGCTATATTTGTTAACATACTTCTTTCCTGGTTATGTTTTTCTTCATATAGCTGAATGTCAACTACAGGCATAGGGAAAAGCCAAGGAGGAATTGCTGAAGTTGCCACAGAAGGGGCAATATTGATGTCACTAATTCCCATATTCTGTGCCTCCTCATTGGCAGTCCATCCAAAGCTTGATAGTTTTTTATACTCATATTCCCAGCAATCCTTCAGAACTTTCTTAACTGGATGAGCTCATTAACATTTAAAGGAAAATGCTACAAAAACGGCTTGATCTGAAAAGAGCTGTTTTTGACAGGGTAAAAAAGGTGTTTTTTATACTTCCATTGTGAAATTTTAACCAAACTATGTTACAGACTTTTCATTAAGACCCTAAAGAATCATATCAACTTGTGTAAAATGGGCATCCTATTACCCTTTTAACTGTATTGAAATTCTGCAGTTACAAGTATGGTAGAACCATCACTTCTACCACAAAAGAATGCTTTGTAAGAAATCTTCGTGATTTATCTCATTTCCTCAGCATATCCAATAGGACAGAAAAACTTGATGATGTAACAGAAACTATGGACTCTCTCTTTTCTAGCATTTTAGATACGGTTGCTCCTTTACGCTTAAGGAAGATTAAGGAAAACAGTTTGATACCGTGGTATAATGATGGAAAAATGATTTTGACATTGGTCAAATATAGTGATGGATAGATGACTGAATCAGAGCATCTCCAAAACAGCAAGTCTTGTGGGGTATTCCTGGTATACAGTGGTTAGTATCTAACAAAAGTGGTGGGGAGTGAGAGGCTGTCTGGTCACACAGAAGAGCTACTATAACTCAAATTGCTGAAAAATGTAATGCTGGCCATGATAGAAAAGTGTCACAATGCATTGCAGTTTTGCTGCATATGGGGCTGCACAGCAGCAGACTGGTCAAAGTCCAAACAATGACTACTGTCTACCACCAAATTCCCCAGATCAAAAGCCGATGGGATATATGGGATGTTGTGGATGGACAAATCCAATATGGAGGCTCCACCTCCCAAATTGCAGGCCTGCTCTGCTGCTACAGGTGTTGACATTTCCCAACAGCACAGCAGTAATGACTTTATGAACTACTTTACTTCTAAGATCGATACTATTAGAGATAAAATTGTAACCATACAGCCGTCAGCTACAGTATCGCATCAGACAGTGCACTATAGATCCCCTGAGGAACAATTCCACTCATTCTCTACTATAGGAGAGGAAGAATTTTATAAACTTGTTAAATCATCTAAACCAACAACATGTATGCTAGACCCTATTCCATCTAATCTCCTAAAAGGGGTGCTTCCAGAAGTCATAGATCCTCTTCTGACCAGGGGCGTAGCAGGCGCGGGGGACGGGGGGGACGTGTCCTCCGCACTTTTAGTAAAAGGTTATTCTGTCCCCCGCACTTTGTTTTTACCCACCGCCGATATTTCGATATTCGTGTTCTCTGATTTGTTTATTTAGAGTTGAGTGAACTAACATTCAGCCAATCACAAGGCGAATCATCTCTTGCTAAATGAGTAAATGTAAATATGGACAGCATAACTGATTATTGTGTTATTTTTTTCGTGTCGCGCCACTCGCGTCCGGAGTAGAATGATCCTTTCCCAATAAAGCAAAGTTGTTTTGTGCCTAATACTTATATCTCATCATACTTTCCTACCTAACACTGTTCGGGAGGCAGACACTCTCTGTCAGTTTAAATTTAGATTAAAGCTGCAGTCTGTAACTTTTGGCGCTCTAGCGGTTAGTAAACAGAACTGTGTGCGTCTTGCGGAAGAGCATTGTAGCCGGAGCTACTTCTCTCTGTTTATGTCTATGGCGAATCACGCAGGCACTGGGCTACTCCGCAGCGGTACCTACCCGAACCAGTCTAAATAGTCTGAATATAAACACTTATTATAGGTGTACCGTAGTGATTCAGGACAAGCCAAAAACACGGTTTAGAAAATGGATTCATGGTGTACACGCTTATTATATACATTTTGTCAATTTTTAACACAAAAAAGTTACGAACTGCAGCTTTAAAGACCCATATCTCTTTAACCTGGCTTACACATAACACACTTACACATTTCTATTACTCAAATCTGTTAAAGGATTTTTAGGCTGCATTAATTAGGTCAATCGGAACTGGGAACACTTCCAATAACACACAATGTACTTGTTACATCGTAAGAAGAATGGCATCTACGCTAATAATAGTTTCTTTCTTATTCCGAGGTCACCATAGCCACCAGATCCAGTCCGTATCCAGCCCAGATGGTGGATCAGCACCTAGAGATGACCTCTACAGCCCTGAATTTCAGCAGAGACCAGGACAACTAGATGAGCCCCAGAGACAGATCCCCAGTGAAGACCTTGTCTCCTAGACGGCCATCGGGACAAGACCACGGAACCAGATGAGCCCTCTGCACAATCTAACTTTGCTGCAGCATGGATCAACCTGCTGGTTCGTCTGGCCGGATGAGAACTGCCCTGAAAATTTAGTATTTACTATTGTCCTTTTGCATTGACACACTATTTTCCTATTTTGATACTGTAAAGCTGCTTTGACAGAATCTGAATTGTTAAAAGCGCTATATAAATAAAGGTGACTTGACTTGACTTTTATCAGCTGCTGAAAATGTTTGTTAAAAAATTCAGTACCCTTATCAGTCTGTAATTTTTGCGGTACGCAATTTTCTTTGAGTATAGAATTGAATGCTTTCGCAACCTCCTGACCGGTCTAATTCTTCAACAGTCGCGCCCAAGCATACTTTAAAAATAAAAGTAAAAATTTGATATTATCGATTTCTTTCGAATAAGCAGACATGTGAACCAGATCTGCTTAAAACTGTACATCTTTCCCATACACCACAACTCTATTCTGCTTGACAGGTGCGGTTCTGTGTAATGTATACGCATCCTGACCAGCTAACCAATCCTCCACTTCTTTATCCTTCAGAGTTACCCCGTATTCCTGTAACACATATGTGACCCTCTCTGTGAAATCCAGGCTAAAGTCTCAAAATCTAATTATGAGATAACAAGCATCAAAGTTTGATTTCAACCATTAATTTCACTATAATTTCAATCTTTGACATGGCCCTACTCGGTCAATATTAAAGATATAAAGGTTACATTTTCACAGAATGTTCTTTACCTTTATGAAGGATGATTTTATGTAGAAAACAGTAAATCACAAAAAAATTACTTGAGCTGGGTTTTCACAGAGAGGGTCACATATTAACTGTTCTTTACCACCCAAAGATCCAGGGTGTGATGGGGTGTAGTACACTTTTTACATTAATTCAGACATCTTACCCCATTGTTTTCAGAAAATAATGACGACGTGGTTACTGTCAAACGTGATTACTGTCAAACAGGATTTTATTTACAATATGTATCGATGTACAAGGGAACAAACATTAAATATGATTGGTTATATAGAAGGATATATTGAAGGAATTTCACACATTACAAAATTTTTTATTTGTCATGTATTCAACTAACGTGTCAATAATTTTACGTACATCCATCAATTCATTTATTGATAAAAGCATTACACACATCGGTTACATAAGTACAAAGACATAAAATGTTATCTATTTTAAGGTTTTCTTTACATTCAGGCATGAGTTAAAGAATGTTTTTAACAGTCATACAGGCATTATACCCATTCGCGGTACACTGGTTTATAATAACACTCCAATCATTCGACGTACCCCTCCCAATGATCATTTGAACTTCACTAAACTCTTATTTTCTACATAACATTCTGTTGCATCATCGATAATCTTATACAATAAATGCATTATTTAATACTTAATTCGTTGTTTAAATAAGAGTTTTGCCAGACAGATTGTGCTGCAGAGGTTTCCCATGTCCCAGGTCAGTCGGAGGCGGCAGATGCACTCTTCTTCCAGCTGTCAACCGCGTCATAAACGGCCTGCTCGCAGCTTTAGTCCACAAGCTTAGTCCTGAGTTCTGCCAGTTCTTCCACTATAAACATCTCATCTCTGAGCTCACACAGAATACCGTCGACAACACCCTGAATCTTTTGCAGGTGTGGTGTTAAACCGAACAGCTTCAAGGTTTGCGCTAAAATTGGTTTTAGATCAGATTTATACAGTTTATAGAGACAGTTCTTCAAAACAGCCCAGAAAATAGTAGGAAGGTGCCTCATAGAGATTAATTTTGTGTTTGCGAGGGATGATCGACCTGACACCCAAAACAATCTTTCTTTAATTGTCTATCAGATGTTCCAGAATTATGGCAACAACAGCCTTAATGATCTTATGACCGGTCACACCGATGCAGCCGTCGACAGCGTCCGAGACATCCACAGAGGCTGTAGCGGCAGGTGCTCCAGCGGATCTGTAGTTTGCCAGGAAAGAGAGGTTATGTTATCAGAGTTCAGTAAAGAATTTGTTCAACCAGGCCGCGTTGTCTGTCATCAATGCAGATGTGGATGCAATGTCACCATAACTGAAGCATAAACACCAGTCTTTTACGGTGAAAAACAACTCGGGGTCATCGCACGTGTCGTACGTAAACATTTCATCACTGTCCACGGTGCTCAGTCTGACCTCACGGTTGGTTTTGTCAAAGTTGTACCTGCAGACACGATTACCGGAAAAATTAAACTCATACTTGACATTATCCAAAGGTTTGTGGACGAACCTGGACAGACATGGTCCGTGTTTCATCTACCTCAGGGATAGAGTAAGATCACCCATAGCATGCTCAACGCTTCTCTCAGGAGTTTTAGGTGATGATGATTCAACCATTGTTACAGAATATTTTCTGTTTTCCAATTCACAAAATCCGCGTTTGTATTTTATGTCTAGGTAAAGATAAGTCACCCACATCCCTTTTTAAACCCACCACCACAAGCAGGGTTGCACGACCATCTCTCTATTTGTGTTAGGGGCGGCTAGTGGTTGTGGTTTTACCACTGTGGAACTATCTTCATTCTGAGTTTTGTCACCATCGAGAGAGGTTGTATTATCTCGGAACAGTGTAACGCTGGTTTCACACCGCAAGCGTGAGCAGCGCGTATTTTTTCCGCCGTGGATGTTAACAAATGAGTGCATTCACACCGGGAGCAGGAGCAGTGCGTGAGCAGTGCTGCAGTGATCGTTTCGGCACCGAGTCTATTTTTGCTGCGCTGCTCACGCTCAAATAAAGTGACAGCACGCTTTTGATGGACAAAATAAATATGATTTCACACAAAAAGTGTTAAAAATGCACAGAATAAGCATGTCTAGTGTGTTTTAACAAGAATTTGAGTATGTCAGCAAAGAGAATGAAGAGTCAAAAATATGTATAGAAGATTTACCCATTTAAACTAGTTTTACTGAGCTCCTGTACTCGTACTCGTTAAAATGCCCCGATACCAAACGCCGATACCACACAACATGTGATAAGTGCCATATTCAGACAATGAAACTAAAGAACAACAGACAGCAGAATGGAGTTATTAGAGATAAAGGATGTCTACGAAGTATATGTATGCAATGAATATAATGTTAAACATTCAGTATTGACTGTATAGCTGATGTGCGCAAGCTGATAAGCAAAGCACGCTGAGTGGATTTAGTGCGCTGCGGCGCAGATGTGCGAGCTTGTCGAAACTATAGCGAATAAACTGTGATAATGTGAGAAATGTTGAAGGTGTCTGAATATATTTTGGTTTGACTGTATCTATTTGATAAATGAAGTTAACCAACTAACATTATACATACCCTTTTGGTTTCTGTACCCAATATTTAAAAAATTTACAAATGCAATAAAAATATTGGTATCGGTACTTGATATAGGCAAGTACCAAAAATAAAAGTATCGGTATCGGGCGAGTACTGGAAAAAGTGGTATCGGTGCATCCCTACTTTCAAGACTTTAAAACTTTCAAGTTTATAACTGACTAACTTCTAAAAACAAATTTATAGTTGTCTTTGTAAAGAAATTTGTAGCTTTGGTGCCGCTGCTGTGACGTTGATCAAACTCTTCCAGTGTGAATACTTTTGCGAATCTGCAGCTGCAGTAACGCTGTAGTTACGCTGACGTTGTATCACTCACAAACTCTAACTATTTACAATTGTTACAAGATTTTGACAACTGTCGTTTGTTTGTTTAACAAACGTGTCTTATACATTTTTGTGGTAACATTTTACATTAAGGTTCCCTTGTGTTTATAAAGTGTTTATAAAGGTGTAAAAAGGGTTAATAAAAGGGTGATTAATAAAAAGGGTGATTTTAATGAAATACCTGCCAAATAGTGAGCCATTTTTAACTCACATGTTATAAATGCTTAATAAATATACTTAATACTTACTTCACTCAAAACAAGATTCAATATTACCTGTGAACCTTAATGTAATGAGCCATTTATTAATGATTTATAAACGTTAATAACTTGTGAAAGTGAACCTTAATGTAAAGTGAACAGCTGTGAACCATTTATTAATGATTCATAAACGTTAATCACATGTGAAAGTGAACCTTAATGTAAAGTGAACACCTGTGAACCATTTATTAATGAGTTATAAATGTTAATCACCTGTGAAAATGAACCTTAATGTAAAGTGAAGAAGTCAACCATTTATTAATGATTTATAAATGTTAATAACCTGTAAAAGTTAACCTTAATGTAAAGTTATGAATGTGCATATTCAAATGCATGAATAAAAATAGTGATTTTAATGAAATACCTGCCAAATAGTGAGCCATTTTTAACTCACATGTTATAAATGCTTAATAAATATATTTATTAATACTTATTTCACTCAAAACTATATTCTTGATTTACTTCATGATGCAGCAAAAATATACTTTTTTAGCGAGTTTTAAAAGGTATTATTCATATTTTTCTCATTTATATCTCATAACTTACGAACCTTAATGTAAAGTGAACTGCTTTGAACCATTTATTAATGAGTTATAAACGTTAATAACCTGTGAAAGTGAACCTTAATGTAAAGTGAACACCTGTAAACCATTTATTAATGATCTATAAATGTTAGTAACCTGTGAAAGTGAACCTTAACGTAAAGTGAACACCTGTGAACCATTTATTAAT
>NW_015655574.1:47849-67390 GCF_001515625.1 Sinocyclocheilus rhinocerous | reverse complement strand
CATTTATTAATGAGTTATAAACGTTAGTAACCTGTCAAAGTGAACCTTAATGTAAAGTTAACACCTGTGAACAAGTTATTAATGATTTATAAATGTTAATAACCTGTAATAGTGAACCTTAATGTAAAGTTATGAATGTGCATATTCAAATGCATGAATAAAAATAGTGATTTTAATGAAATACCTGCCAAATAGTGAGCCATTTTTAACTCACATGTTATAAATGCTTAATAAATATATTTATTAATACTTATTTCACTCAAAACTAGATTCTTGATTTACTTCATGATGCCGCAAAAATATACTTTTTTAGCGAGTTTTAAAAGGTATTATTCATATTTTTCTCATTTATATCTCATAACTTACGAACCTTAATGTAAAGTGAACTGCTTTGAACCATTTATTAATGAGTTATAAACGTTAATAACCTGTGAAAGTTAACCTTAATGTAAAGTGAACACCTGTGAACCATTTATTCATGATTTATAAACGTTAATAACCTGTGAAAGTGAACCTTAATGTAAAGTGAACAGATGTGAACCATTTATTAATGATTTATAAACGTTAATCACCTGTGAAAGTGAACCTTAATGTAAAGTGAACAGATGTGAACCATTTATTAATGATTTATAAACGTTAATCACCTGTGAAAGTGAACCTTAATGTAAAGTGAACAGATGTGAACCATTTATTAATGATTTATAAACGTTAATCACCTGTGAAAGTGAACCTTAATGTAAAGTGGACACACTAATAATTTATGTATTGATGATTATTGCACACACAGGAAAAGTTGGCATTTTTCTGGGGGAAATGTATTTGATTGTTGTTGCACTATATCAGTAAATAACTTGAAACAAAAAGATTATTCTTTTCTTTTACAGCACATTGGAACATGACTGAGTATAACTTCACACAAAAAAGTGGCTTATACAAGTAAACTCACATTAAACAATTCAGAAAAAAACTGTCAATTATTCCACCAAATTATAACTGAGCATCACATCTATAAGACAAAAATATTTATATAAATGCAAGCTCAATAATGGAACCTGAATATTTATACTTTATCTAATTTCTAGTTTTGAAATAATCATTAAATCAATAACCGAAAGCACAGTTACAGAACATTATCATATTAATTAGCAATCATTAATGATTTTTGATATCATGATAAAGCCCACTGTAACATGACATTTGACTATCCACAATTTCAGTACCTGCACGCGAGAGAACCATCCGCAGGAGCGTTGGCGCGATTATTTATTTGTACAGTAACTACATTGAACTAACACAGCAATATCAACACTTGAAAAACACAGTCTGCAAAGTCACAGTTAGCTTACCCGTAAAATCAGTAAACACTATGTGAGATTAAAATTTCACTTCAGAGCATGTTGGAACAGTCCTAACTGGAACAGCACATTGGAACATGACTGAGTATAACTTCACACAAAAAAGTGGCTTATACAAGTAAACTCACATTAAACAATTCAGAAAAAAACTGTCAATTATTCCACCAAATTATAACTGAGCATCACATCTATAAGACAGAAATATTTATATAAATGCAAGCTCAATAATGGAACCTGAATATTTATACTTTATCTAATTTCTAGTTTTGAAATAATCATTAAATCAATAACCGAAAGCACAGTTACAGAACATTATCATATTAATTAGCAATCATTAATGATTTTTGATATCATGATAAAGCCCACTGTAACATGACATTTGACTATCCACACTTTCAGTACCTGCGACCGAGAGAACCATCCGCAGGAGCGTTGGCGCGATTATTTATTTGTACAGTAACTACATTGAACTAACACAGCAATATCAACACTTGAAAAACACAGTCTGCAAAGTCACAGTTAGCTTACCCGTAAAATCAGTAAACACTATGTGAGATTAAAATTTCACTTCAGAGCATGTTGGAACAGTCCTAACTGGAACAGACTTCTTCTCTTGAAAAGTGGCTTTGTATCGAATGCTCACCAGCGCCAACTACAGGCTTTGGTGACACGCAGGCAACTACAGACACAGGCTTTGGTGATGTGATCCTTTTTTATTTCCATAATGTAACCGTGTATAACAAATAAGGCAAAAGAAGACACAATTTTGCACTTCAGAAATGATCAGAAATGATATAACAACATATAATTTACATGAACTATCACAGGTTTCTAACGTTGATAATCTTCATATTATTATAATCATATGTAATATATAATGTATTTATATATTATTGTCATGTTTAGGTTTGTGTTCGTCTGCTTAGAGATTTGTATTATAATATTATTGCAATATTATTATTTTTTTCTGTATTATAATATTATTCTGTATATCTGTTGTGTTTTGTTCATTTTTCCTTTGGCTCTTGTGTATTATAGCCCTGAGTTTTAGTCTTTGGTTGTCTGATTTTGTTTTTATGTGGATGGTTTGTTCTCCTACGTTCAATAATCTTCAGTTCAATTCTTAATAAAAATAGTAGGTACTGCTGCATCTGAATTCTACTTCCTCACAGCCCTTCACTACAATCTGTGACAAATATGTATAATATGCAATGCATTTTTATTAGTAGTAGCTACTACTAATAATAATAAAAAAATAATTAATTGCATATAATACATATTTATTATAATCTTTCAGGATCACATAACCAAAGCCTGTGGCCCTGTCCCAAAATGGAACACTTCATGTGCACTTGCGGTCTTACGGACTTACAATGGCCGCCGCGTGTATTTCTGGGGATGCCCTCCGGCGATTGGTTGATTTCCTTGTGACATGAGACACGCTGGAAGTTCTTCTCAGATTCTGTTTGCAAAGACTAAGCTTTGAAGATTTCTGCAGTCACGAAGTTTGACGAAGTTTTGGAGTTCTGGAGGATCACTAGCCTGATGTTACGGCTGTGAGCGCTTTGTAGCGCAATCAATAAGGCGGAAGAACCAAAGATCGAGAGAGCAAGCAGCTAAACGAAGGCATATTATTTGGGAGTATATTGCTCTAATACTTTAAATGATTTTAAATGATTTTCTTTTAAAATCATTATGCAAGGTTCTGTTTCTTTTGTTGTAAGAGAAAAGAACACGGGTCAGTTGGGTTTCAGAAGGGCATGAAGCAGGTGGTCAAGAGTCATGTGATAGTCACGTATAGATCCAGTGTTTGCAGGCCTGAGGGCGTCAGTTAATTTACTCGTCCTTTTCCTGTTGGATATGACAGTTCCATACATTGGCCCACGAGGTGCTTCTCCTCGGCCCATGTTGTAAGAAAAGATCTATTGCCGTTCTCCTGATTGAGTTAGTTATTATCCCTCTTCTAAGTAGATAACGACGAGGCGCTCACAGGAACTGACTCAGAATATTGACGTCACGTGATAGTGATGATTAGTTTAGATCTCGTGATGAGTTGATTCAATGGCGTATCTGTGTCTGTTCGATAGAAATCCTACATCTTTCAGGATCACATCACCAAAGCCTGTGTCTTTAGTTGCCTGCGTGTCACCAAAGCCTGTAGTTGGCGCTGGTGAGCATTCGATACAAAGCCACTTTTCAAGAGAAGAAGTCACGCTGTTAGGACTGTTCCAACTGTGCTGTGAAGTGAAATTTTAATCTCACATAGTGTTTACTGATTTTACGGGTAAGCTAACTGTGAGGTGACATTGCAGACTGTGTTTTTCAAGTCTTGATATCGCTGTGTTAGTTCAATGTAGTTACTGTTCAAATAAATAACCGCGGAAACCTGCCGACGGTTCGCACGCGCACAGGTACTGAAAGTGTGGATAGTCAAACACTTAAAGTTCCAGTGGGATTTATCATAATATCAAAACTCACTACTGGTTGCTTATTAATATGATAATGTTCTGTAACGGTGCTTTCAGTATTTGATGTAATGATTATTTCAAAACTGTTAAATTTTATAAAATATAAATATTCAGGTGCCTTAATTGAGCTTGCATTTATCAAATATTTTTGTCATATAGATGTGATGCTTAGTTATAATTTGGTGGAATACTTTATTTATTTCCTGAACTGTTTAATGTGAGATATAAGCCACTTTTTGTGTGCAGCTATGCTCAGGAATGTTGTTTCAAGTTGTTGTGTTTAGTGCATCAACAATAAAATACATTTCACCAGGGGAAAAAAATTACCATTTAGTGTGTGCATTAATAATAAATAAATTATTAGTGTGTTCACTTTACATTAAGGTTTACTTTCACAGGTTATCGACTTTTATAACTTCATTAATTACTTCATTGATTTATTATTATAAATCATTAATAAATGGTTCACAGGTGTTCACTTTACATTTATGTTCACATTTAAAAGTTATTAACATTTATAACTCATTAATAAATGGTTCACAGGTGTTCACTTTACATTAAGGTTCATTTTCACAGGTTCTTAACATTTATAACTCATTAATAAATGGTTCACAGCTGTTCACTTTACATCAAGGTTCAGTTTTAGACATTATTAACGTTTATAACTCATTAATAAATGGTTCACAGCTGTTCACTTTACTTCAAGGTTCAGTTTTAGACATTATTAACGTTTATAACTCATTAATAAATGGTTCACAGCTGTTCACTTTACTTCAAGGTTCAGTTTTAGACATTATTAACGTTTATAACTCATTAATAAATGATTCACAGGTGTTCACTTTACATTAAGGTTCACTTTTAGACGTTATTGACATTTATAACGCATTAATAAATGGTTCACAGGTGTTCACTTGACATTAAGGTTCACTTTCACAGGTTATTAATGTTTATAACTCATTTGTAAATTATTTACATTAAGGTTCAGAGGTAAATCATATTGGAATTAAAATTTTCATTATTGATATTTCATCAAGCCATGGTTGTGCTTTTATGATTTTTTCCACCCCAAAATAAAGTTTGATAATTTCATCTTGATAAACAAAATATATCAGTTTCTAATCATTGCTATGGATAGGCATCATGAACTTTTGCAGCGTATCATGGGTAAGGTACAGAGTAGAATCTGGCAAGAACCATTTTACAAAAAGTGACATCAGTCATGAGATATAAATGAGAGAACAATAAACACAACTTCAGTCTCACTATAAAAGTATATTTTTGCTGCATCATGAAATAAATGAGGAATCCAGTTTTCAGTGAAATAAGTATTAATAAATATATTTATTAAGCATTTATAACATGTGAGTTAAAAATGGCTCACTATTTGGCAGGTATTGCATTAAAATCACCCTTTTTATTCATGCATTTATAACTGCTTATCAATGATTTATAATGCATTTGTAAATGAGCTATTAGTCATTTATGAACACCTTTATAAACACTTTATAAAGGGAACCTTAATGTAAAGTGTTACCATTTTTGTTTGAGATATTTCTACAGCTTTTTCTAAAATTGTTTAACAATACGTGAATACTCTTCTTGACTTGTTTTACCGTTTCTGGAAAACACAGTCATTATTACCTTGTTTCTATTGCATGCATGTTAGAGGTTTTTCTTCAAATGTATGTGGAAAACTTTAATAAAAACTTCCCTTAACCATCCAGTTTACAAATCAATGCATCGTTTCACATTTTAAAGTTTAAGGGGGTCATTGGATCCCCTTTTTCCACAAGTTGATATGATTCTTTAGGGTCTTAATGAAAAGTCTGTAACATTGAGAAATTTTAACCAAACTATGTTAGTGTAAAACACCATTTTTACCCTGTCAAAACAGCTCTAGTAAAACAGCACCAGTACCGCCGCTCCCTATACACAGAGTACACAGTTTGCGTAGGGCACCAACTCCCAGGGGGGCACCATCCCAGTTGTTAAAAAAAACTAAAAACTTTTGTTCTATATTAATATTAACATATACATATACGTAAATAAAAATATAAACATGAACATATATACATAATTATAAAAAATGCATTTTACGGTGACGCGCCATTCCCGCATCCGCACCCGCGCCCGCCTCATGATTGCGGCTGACTGCAAATGATCATAACTGATGGACAACTATGCCCCAGAAAAGACATCAGTAGTCCGGCGCCAAGATATGAAAAAGAAAAAAAGCCCAAGATGAAGCCTGTGCATCACTTTTAGGTACGTTCATATCAGATAATATTTTTGTGGTAATAAAAACAGACCTAAGCGAACAACCTTTAAAATGACATACAATGCATTATATAGTTAATGAGCTCTGCTGACCCCGTCCCTCTCTTCTGAGCCGCTGCAAAGATTCATTAAAAAAACCTTATACTCACTTCTTCTCAGTGTTGGGCAAGTTACTCTGAAAAGTAATCACGTTACTGTTCTGATTACTTTATTTCAGAAGTAATTAGTAATTAGTTACATTACTAGTTACGTTACTTTTTTCTCCATTAAATTTATGAAATCCCAGCATACACGCTCCCGATAAATATTTGGTATTAAAGCAACAACATTCACAGAACACTGTTATTTTTAACTAAAGCAAGCGACTGCTGCCTGCATGGTTTGGCATGGCAGAAGAGCGCTGCATTTATAATCTATAAAAGATCTCAGTTCATCGCAATCTCACAAATCTCTGTTATAACACAATAAATATATGCATAATGAATATTTCATAATGTCTACAATTCGTGTGTTATAATGAGAGGATTCGTGAGCACGCAAATTTCAGCACTGCATTTCTCAATGCTGCAAACACGTGTTATAGCCTAAATATGGCGCTTTTCCATTGCGTGGTACGACTCAGCACGGCACGGCACGGCTCGGCTCGGTTTGCGTTTCCACTGCAGTTTAGTACCGTTTTAGAGTGGGCGGGATTATTCACATGTCGTTTTGGTTGCACCGCCTCTACTGCCGTGACATCATCGTAAACGCGCCACAAACAAACACACAACAATGGAGCATATCGATGGAATGGTGTTCTTCATTCTCGGCATGTGGATGTTTTTAACTGCAAGACGAAGGAGTTTGTTTCAAAAGAGGCTGATGGCAGCCAAACAAAACACAGCTAAAAAATACAAGAGAGTTTGGGAACTCTTACAACAACACGTAGACGACAACAACACTTGGTTTGCTCGACGGCGCGCAAGGGTAAGCATCTAAAAGCACATCACTAGCTAACTTTTATCTCTGTCGCAAAGCAAATAATGAACTTAACTGCCAGTATAACATATTAAAATGCGTATTCTGTGTATTACAGAGCTTCCACATTTCGCAAAAAAGTCGCCGCAACAGACCATCTGTTTGGACATTTAACCGAGCTTCAGAGTGGTGGGATGTGATTGTTCCCGGTTTTACAGACACTCAGTGGCTGGAGAACTTTAGAATGTCCGAAGAAACATTTATCCACTTATGCAACAAATTGCGTCCAGCGATGGAGAGACGGGACACAAACTTCCACGTGTACCTCTAAAGAAAAGAGTAGCCACCGCACTGTGGAAGCTTGCAACCGGCGCTGAGTACAGAAGTGTTGGACATCTTTTTGGTGTAAGCATAACAACTGTGTGTCGGTGTGTTCAGGAGTTCTGTGCAGCAGCAGAAACCCTGTTGGTACCAGAGCAAATTCGTTATCCAGATCAGGAAAAGTTTAAAGAAATGGCTGCCTACATTGAGAACAGGTGGGGACTCCCACACTGTATTGGTGCTATTGATGGATCACACATCCCCATCATAGCACCAGAGGAATATCACTGTGACTATTTCAACCGTAAAGGCTGGCACTCCATCATCCTTCAAGGTGTTGTGGATGGAAAGGGACTTTTCTGGAATGTTTTCACAGGACTGCCTGGGACCCTGCATGATGCTCGGGTTTTGAGACTGTCAATACTGTGAGAGTTGGCAAGCCATGGAAACCACATACCACCTAACACCAGAAACATAGGTGAGGTGACTGCTGGCTACTACATCCTAGGAGACTCCACCTATCCCTTGCAGAACTGGCTCTTAAAACCATTCATTGACACTGGACACCTGACAGCAGAACAGCAGGTCTACAACATGAAAATCTGCAGAGCACGCGTAGTTGTTGAAAATGCCTTTGGTCGATTAAAAGGAAGATGGCGATGCCTCATGAAAAGAAATGACTGTGCTGTCAACCTTGTGAAATCCATGGTGCTGACATGTTGTGCTCTACATAACCTTTGTGAGAGTCATGGAGAGGCCTATGTGAATGCTTGGGATTTACCACCAGCAGCAGAGACCGTGGTGGCAGTGCCACAGGCTGGAGAGGAGGAGGGCAGGGATGTTCGTGCAGGTCTGATGCGTTACTTGAATAGTTAACTATTCATGTAGCCTGTTCTGTAAAGTGAATTTTCAATAAACTTTTGTACAATCTTTCAAAGTTTAAAATGTATCCCATGTTTTTTTTTTTTTTATATGTCTTGGTTTGTATCATTATGGCATTAATCATTTGTTTTTATCAAGAGGTACATTACCTGCTCATAAAATATGAAATCTTTAATATAGTAGAGAGGTACACTTATTTGATCATATTGTAGGTAAAAATATAAACACAAAATCTACACTAAAAATATACAAAATGCAATACAAAATGCAAAAAGTATATACATAAGGCATAAATAAAGGTTAAATTACAATATAAAAAGCAAATTTTAAACAATGTGCCAGTGTACCTTGTGCAAGAACTGTAAACAATTGTCTGATATACATAAAAATTTAAGTGAAAATGTAAGCAACAAACTTTAAACAATGTGCAAATATATGTAGTGCAAAACGGATATACAAAAGACATAAATACAACAAAAATAAATTTTAATGTTATCAAAGTACAAAAAAAGGTGCAAAAACACAAATGCCTATGGCATTATTTGGCCAGAGAGTTCTATTCCCTTCGGCCACTCATTGCCTGGACAAGCATCCCCATAACGTTGAGGAATGCTTGACTGAAAGCAGCCGTTTGAGAGTGTTCCTCTGCCCTCAAGGCCGGTTCCTGCTCCCTCGCTTGTCTGGCCTCTTCAAGTGCCATCTGCAAGTGGTGCTCCCTCTGGGCACGGTTCAGCTCCTGCTGCTGAATGTCTGCCACCTGCATTTCTCTTAACACCGCAAGATGTTCCTGATGGTGTAGGCTCCGTTTGAAGAAAATGGTCTGGTCCAAAATGAAGAAAATACAGTTAGAAATGGGAATTTTTTTTTTACTGTGGATTTGTATACATTCATTTATGAAAGAACTGTAACGCTGCGGTGTCGTCGTGCAGCTGGAGGTTGATGGTGTTGGCGGTCGTGGTGGAGACGCTGCTATCACTGGCTGGGAAGAGTCGTCGTCGTTGCATGGAGAAAGTGCAAGTGAATCGATCGTGGACAATGAGTCTGAAACGCAAAGTTTGTACAATCAGTTGGGAATGCACAAATTACTGCAACACAAAGTAAAACAGCAACAACAACTCCAGAACATCATGAACAATAGCACTACCGCTAACTGTTAGCTACTAGGACTTTGTGCTTCATTGCCATGATTTTACAGTGAAATTGAAAAATAAAATAGGAATCGACGGTCAATAAAGTCAGTACAGTTAAGCTTTCAAGCGTTAGATTTTAGTTAACATAACACAACGTACCATCCTCGATCGTGTTCTCCAACAACGCCGTGGCCGAGTCCAGGGCACCCTCCCTTCCCAATGCTCGTTGGTCTACCTCCGTAGATTGCGTCCATTTGGTCGAACCACTTCCACGATCGTCTGTTTGAACCACTCCGGCTGTTGTGGTCCTTTATGCTTCTGTAGTCGCTCTTCAGTTTTTTTAACTTGTCCCTACATTGTTTGTAGGTCCGGTGGTAGACGTGTGCGGCCAAGAGCTGAGCGACCTCCTGAAAAACTTTTTCATTCCGTGTCGCCCAATCAAGCTCTCGCTGGATCCGCTCCTCGGCTATCAACGAGAGGAACGTCTGTACTTCCTCAACAGACCACAAAAAAGCCATTTTTTGGAACCGTACCGTGCCGTACCATGCAGTGGAAAAGCGCCAATAGAAACTCTGCATACGCTTGCACCTGCAACAAATTTTATTTTTGAACATGACAAATTTACAGAGGTCCGGACCTCTGTGACCTCATAGCTGGTTGGAAGGCACACCTGCGTTGATCGCTGTGCTAGGTTGCTGTCCGTGGTGCTGAATCGAGCGCAGAGCTTCCAGGAGTCCAGATGTCTTATAGCCTATAATAGCCACATTTTTGTCAATTAAGAATTATGGGAGTTACAAGTTGATTTATATAAAACAAAAAAAGGCACTCAAGAATTCAGTTAAATAACTTTCTTAAATAAACTTAAATTTATTCTTTAATCAACTCACTTAAATCAATGGAAAATCTCAGTTCACTCGTGTCAAAAAGCGACACATTGATAGTATGATGTGGGTAAATGGTAGATTTAACTTTTTGAACTATCCCTTAAACATTTTTAATGATTAATTAATAATATAACATTGTGCATACATGCAAACATAAATATGATTTTACAATATAAAATTTTTTTTGTTTTGCTAGCATCTTCACGTTCCTTCAAACCAAATTTTTATTATGGATCCTGGAACTGCTGAACCCGATATGAAGATCCTTAGAGCTGCAGCCCAAAAATTCCACTAAAACCATTTTATCCAGTTTCCAACACTAATGTGAACACAGCCACAAATTATTATAAAATGTTTTACGTTAAGTTTCATTTTCTTTTGGACGCTTTGGAAAACTGTGGTCATTTTTTTCAAACATAGACAGTATTTCAGGATGCGCCTGAACCAGCTGGGAAAGGAGGAATGGGTTAACATTCAATGGAAGCCTGGTCATATTTCTCACACTGTACAAAACTGTTACGTACGCTGCTACGTAAGTATGTTAGGTGTAATGTATTATGTGTGTGTGTGTGTGGTAGTCTACTTGTATGTGTTTCAGATTCAATTGGTCCATCAGCTTCCCGGAGGATGACACCCCGATTCACGCAATCCAATCATCTTTACACCACCCGGTTTAAAAACCCGAAACTGTCCCGCACACCCCAGCTTATTGCTCAATTAGTTTTTTCTCGTTTTGCTGTTACGCTTGTACGCTCCCTGTTGTATTCACTGTCAGAGATTTTTCTTGTATACTGTGTGTTGAATACTTGTTAAAATGTCCTTTGTCAATACAGTGTCTGTACAGTTGCGGTTACTGTTCCGTTTTCACCAGTCCTCACGTTGTGTGTAAGGTTGGGAAGGTATGAGTAGGTAAATATGTCGCGCAACATATATTGTACATCACGTAGGACATATTTGTTGTATTAGACACACTAGGTTAGGAGAGAGTGCCACCCCCTGAAGGTTTTGTTTATTCATTTAGCGAGAGTAGTTTAGTTAGGGCATTGTAACGCCAAAGATCTTTTTGTTTCTAAATTTTTCTTTTGGTAGTTAGCTTAGTCCAGTCAAGTCACAGATGATCTTCATTTACATTTACATTTAGTCATTTAGCAGACACTTTTATCCAAAGCGACTTACAAATGAGGACAATAAAAGCAGTCAAAACTAACAAAAGAGCAACAATATATAAGTGCAAATGACAAGTCTCGGTTAGCCTAACACAGTACACGTAGCAAGGTGTGTATATACATGCCACGCCGAATTGAGGCGGTAATTAAAGCAAAAGGAGCCCCTACCATGTATTGAGTACATGTACAGTAAATGAACATGCTTTCCAGAAGGCCAACAATTCACTAATTTTTTTTTTTTATTGGTCTTATGAAGTATTCTAATTTTTTGAGATAGTGAATTGGTGGGTTTTTGTTAAATGTGAGCCAAAATCATCACAATTAAAAGAACCAAAGACTTAAACTACTTCAGTCTGTGTGCATTGAATTTATTTAATACACGAGTTTCACAATTTGAGTTGAATTACTGAAATAAATGAACTTTTCCACGACATTCAAGAAAAACAAGAAAAACAAGTAGATAGAATAGAAAAAATAGAAAGCTAGTGTTTGTTTTTTGTTGTTGTTTTTTTAAATAAAGAATTTAAAAAAAGATAAATATAGATAAAGTATAATTAAAATAGAATAGAAAGTGTTAGAGTTAGAGGGTCAAATAAAGGTGGAACAGATGTGTTTTTAGTCGTTTCTTGAAGATGGTTAAGGACTCAGCTGCTCGGATTGATTTGGGCAGGTCAGGAGGTCCACCAGGAGGGAACAGTTAATGAAAAAGTCTGTGAAAGTGATTTTGTGCCTCTTTTAGATGGCACAATAATATGCCGTTCACTTGCAGAACGCAAGCTTCTAGAGGGCACATAACTCTGAAGTAATGAATTTAGGTAAATGGGTGCAGAGCCAGTGGTGGTTTTCTAGGCAAAAAATCTTCATGAGTCCAGTCAAGTCACAGCTGATCTTCCTGAGACAAGTCATGTCACAACTGAGCTTCATGAGTCAGGTCAAGTCACAGTTGATCGTCTAGAGTATCGTCACATCACAACTGATCTTCCTGAGTCAAGTCAAGTCATAGCTGATCTTCATGAGTCAAGTAAAGTCACAGCTGATCGTCCAGAACCTCGTCACGTCACCGCTGATCTTCCAGAGCCTCGTCACATCTCAGCTGATCTTCCAGAGTCAAGTCACGTTTCAGCTGTTCGTCCAGAGTCACGTCACGTCACAGCTGATCATCCAGAGTCTTGTCACATCCTGTCTGTTGCACCCAGATCTTCAAGGTCAGTTCTTCAGTATCCCAGTTTGGTATCCAGTGTGAGGGATGCACTGCTGGTGTCTGCACACACAGCTGGCATCCCCAAACCTACTCACTTGAGCCCTCCAGTTCTTGAACTGATTCCCCTGTCTGCAGCATTTCCCATTTGGGGGATTGCTTTATGGTGTTTGGCTGCATACACCACCACTGAAACTCTAGAGGCGGTGGCGTCCACTATGATTTCTCTGGAGGTAGCGGCTAACGCTGCAGATCCTCTTGAGGTTATGGAGGCCGTCTGTGATATCTCTGCCTGTCCTGTCACAGCTGTGGAGGCCGTTTAAGAACTATTGCCCTGTCTCAACCCAGCCGAAGAAGCTGTTTCTGAACTCTCAGCCTTGTCTGTCACACCCGAGGATGCTGTCTTTGAACTTCCTGACTGTTCTGCTGCGGCTACAAGGGCTGTTCAGGAACTCTCATCCCTGCCTTTCACTGCCATGGAGACCTTAAATGAACTTTCTGTATGCCCTGTAAACCCTGTCATTGCCAAAGAGACCACTAGTGAACAGTCCGTCTATCCAGTTTCAGTCAATGAGTTTGATTCTGAGCTATCTGTTTGTCCAGTTCCGACCAACAAGTCTGATTTTGAACTGTCTGTCTTACCAGTTTTAGTCAAGGAGTCAAAACCTGAACAGTCTGTTGGTCTAAATGTAGCTGTTGAATCTGATTTTGAGCTGTCTGTCTTGCCAGTCTCAGTCAATGAGTCTAATAATGAACTGTCTGTCCATCCAGTGTCAACCCATGAATCTGTTTCTGAATTATCTGTTTGTCCACCTATTTCAATTAATATGTCTGATGAACCTTCTGTCGGTCCTGTTTCAGTCAAGAAGTCTAGTTTTGAGCCATATGTCTGTCCCGTTTTGACCAATGAGCCAGATTTTGAACTGTCTGCCCGTTCAGTGAATGAACTTTTTGTGTTCCCTGCCTTGACCCTGTGTTTCAGTTTCAGTGTCCCTCCTGTGTTTCAGTTTTCCCTAGGCCCCAGTCCCTGTCATGGGTTCCTGATCACTCTGGTCCGCCGTGGTGGTCTTCTGCTCCGTCTGCTCTTGTCTGGTGGTCTTCTGCTTCGTCTGCTCCGCCGTGGGGATCTTCAGACCCATCTGCACTGCCGGTTCCACCCTGTTTCCCTGCTCCGCCCTGGCTTCCTGCTTCACCAGCTCCGCCCTGGTTTTCTGTTCCACCTTGGTGCCCTGCTCTGCCTCAGTCCCCGGTCTCTCCACTTCCACGTGGACCTGGCCCTCCGTCCCTCCCCCGTTCCACCGCCCTCCTGGATTGTATAGTGTTTGGAGCATCTGGAAGCCGCTCCTTGGGGGGCTCCACAGTGATTTTAATAAATCACTGTGCGATTTAGAACTCTCTGCCTGTCCTGTCACAGCTATGGAGGCCGTCTGTGAACTCCCTGTTTGTTCTGTCATGGCTACGGAGGCCATTTATGAACTTTTGTCCTGCTCTGAACCAGCCGAGGAGGCCATCTCTGAACTCTCGTCCTGTTCTGAACCAGCCATGGGGGTTGATTGTGAACTGTCTATCCATCTAGTTTCAACTAATGTGTCTGATTTTGAACTATCTTTCTTGCCAGTCTCAGTCAATGAGTTAAATAATGAACTGTCTGTCCATCCAGTGTCAACCCATGAATCTGTTTCTGAATTATCTGTTTGTCCACCTATTTCAATTAATATGTCTGATGAACCTTCTGTCGGTCCTGTTTCAGTCAATGAGTCTGATTTTGAATTATCAGCCTGTCCAGTTACCATTAATGCTCTTGATTTTGAACTATCTGTCTGCCCTCCCTCCCCCTGTTCCGCCTCCACTCCACCGCCCTCCGGAATCGTAAAGGGTTTTGAGCGTCTGGAAGCCGCTCCTTGGGGGGGGGGGGCTCTGTCACGAATTTTAGTTGGGTCAAGTTGTTGTATGCTGGTCCTCTTGCTGCTGTGATAACTAATGGACTATGTTCTACTAGTTTTAGAGTTAATAGGACAGGGCTATCCACCCCTTTTGTTTGCTCTAGTAATAGAACGTCTGGCAGAGGCAATTAGGTCGAATTTAGGCATACATGGTTTGACGATAGCCAATAAGCAGCATAAAATTCATCTCTATGCTGATGATATTCTTATTTTCTTATCTAAACCAGCAATATCCATAATTAATCTTATTGCTATCATCAAGGAATTTAGTGTTTTTTCTGGTTATAGGATTAATTTGAGTAAATCTGAAGCCATGCCTCTAGTTAGCCTGCAAGCTGTTCCTTTGGGTCCAGACCCTTTCCCATTCCAATGGTCCCCATGTTTTGTATATCTGGGGATAAATATGACATCTAAATTTAGCTCCTCTATTAAAATTTTACTCCTCTTTTTAATAGTATTAAACTTGATCTAGAAAGATGTAATACACTCCCTATTTCTTGGTTGGGACGCATTGCTGTTTTGAAAATGTATGTTCTCCCAAGATTATTATATCCAATTCAAATTATTCCAATTCTTTTCTTGCAGAAAATATTTAAATACTTTTTATGTTTTAATTCTTTTATATGGGCTAATAAAAGACCTCACCTTAAGATTAATATATTGCGTCTACCAGAGGATTTGGGTGGTCTTGGCCTTCCAGATATTAAAAAGTAACAACTAAGTGCCCATTTACGTCACATAACTACATGGATATCAGGAGACCCAACCTCATTATGGCTGGACATAGAGACTGCTCAATCACAGGTCCCTCTCGAAAATTTGCTCTTTTTTTTTCCCAAAAGACTGAAGACTGTTACTAACTGTTGCACTAACCCCATTACTCTTAATTCTGTTAAAGTTTGACAATCTGTTAGGCGACTTGAAGGGAAATCTTGTCTAACATCAAATTATACTCCAATATGTAATAACCTTGATTTTCCTCCAGGTGTCAGTTATTCACGTTTTTGAGAGTGGGCTCTGAAGGGGATTTCTAAGCTAAAAGATCTTTCAGTTTATGATATTCTCATGTCCTTTAGTCAGATTTCCCAATATATTTTCCCAATATATTTCCCAAAAATATGACCTTGATCGGTGGAATTTTTTCTGTTACTTACAAATAAGAATTTTTTTTCAAATGGATACTACACTCCTTTCTAATGCAAGGCCCTCAGAAATAGAGAAACAAATTTTCGAGATTCATTCCGCCAGATCTATAAGTTTATTTTGTGGTATGCTGTCTGAGTATATGGACACTTCCACTAATTTCCTTAAAACAATTTGGGAAAGGGACCTTAATATTCAAGTATCAGATGAAGATTGATATATGGCCTGGAAACATGAAAAGAGCTTGAGCATATACAATAGAGTGAGAGCTATTCAGCTCATGATTCTTCATAGAGCTCATATTTCTACCTCTTAACGCAGCAAATTTAGGGCTGATGTCTCTCCTTTCTGTTACAAATGTAAGACAGGAATTGGTAATCTTACTTTTTGCTTGTGGTTCTGTAACAAGATACAGAGGTTCTGGTGGGATGTTTCTGTAGAAATGAATACAATTCTGGCTGTTTCTTTGGTTCCAGATCCAGCGTCATACCTACTGGGTATGTCTTCTTCTATAGGTCTCGATAAGTACAAAATTGGGCTTTTTAATTTTCTTATTTTCTGTGCTAGAAAATGTATACTTTTACAAGGGATTTCGGATAAAACTCCCTCTATTAAGATGGGAAATTTGGGAACCTTTTCTAACATATGTTGATGGTGACATTGCTTCCATCCTGACAAGAGGATGAATCTAGGGATGGCTTATGGGTGTCTGGGCTGATTGTTCGCTGCATTATAAGTTTTATTTATTGTCTGTATATCATTAATGTCAGGGCAATGCTTTATAAATGATAAATTAACTATTTACTGATGCTTAACTAATGATTCATAGCATGCAGTTATTATAACCCAGGATTTAATAAAACAGCAACTTTTCTCCCTTTCTCTACTCTGCTCAAATGCTTGGACATTTTTGCTCAAATGGAGAGAGACTGACAGCTATGTCCTCATGGAGCTCAGTCTGGTCTCTTTTTTTAATTTATTAACAACAGTTAAAAAAAGAAAGAAAGAAAGAAAAACAAAGTACATTTCAGCTCAAAGAAAAAAACATTTTTAACATATTAGATTTCCATATGTGTTTATATATACATAAATCGGGAAAAAAGGGATAACAATAATAGACATTAGTAAGCAGTTTATAAATACAGCTATAAATGCTTTATTCGTTTTGTTCTTGAGCATATATATAATGCTTAATAATTGTATTTTCATACTTTATTAATGATCAATTTATAATTTCTAAATTAAGCATTACATTATTTACAAACCAGTTAGTAAGGAGTTGTCAGTGGTTCACGAGATCATTTAGAAAGTGTAAGTGATTAATAAACTATTTGAATGTACATTTATACATCTTATTATTCATGCATATAGTAACAATTACTCAGTGCGTTAATAAATGCTTTATTAACACATATTCCTACTGTAATTCATGATTAATTCAGGTAGTTATAAAACATTTACTACTTGTCAGTTAACTACTTGTATGTGAGCTCATCTAAAGTGAGCACTATTTATGCCTCGTAAAGCATTTACAAATGAGATTTAAAGGCTCAGTTATCTTCTAAACAGAAAAAGGAAAGAAACACAACACAGAGGGATACAGAAAATAGAAATATCTATTTTCATAAACAAAATTACACTGTACAACTGTACACTGTAAAATTAACCTCTGCAATGCCATAGAAAAATAAAAAATCCTGTACACCTCCAAAAAACAACTGTGCACCAAAATGAAACTAAGCATCTGCAATTTGATATAAAAATACATTTCTGTAAAGTGCAAACATTGCTGAACCAGTGCAAACACTGGATTACAGAAGTGCCAAAATACAACAAATAAAATTTTTATAAAACAATAATAATAATATAATAAAATATTTCAAAACTGTGTCAAAACTACCTCAGTACTAACTTTCAAACATTAGAGAACAGCAGTGAAGATCGTGGATGAGTTTAGGTTCGTTGTACAGCTTTAGTTTGTTTTAGTCAGATTTAGTGTGAAAACTTCCCCAGATCCGAGGTCAGTTCACTTTTGTTTTAGGGGCAGCAGCTTACTGGAAGCCTTAAAGGCTTTGATAGTATCTCGTATAGCTGGATCCTCCTGAATTGCAGCAGCACACTGTGTGGCAAATGCACTAAGTTTAACCTGACTGCTGTGGTTTTTAAGGAGTTCCCTATACTTGTCATGCGCAGCGATGTACAGCTCTGCTATTGAAGCATTGACCACCCTTATCCCGTGCGAATGCACCACACGAAATTCAGATGTGGGGGGGTAATTTCAAAATCACACAAGGTCTCCAGATAATACTAATCCCCTGCGAATAGGGCTATTGTCCCTCTCCTACTGAAGTGCCGAAGAATTTTTTCGTATCGGGCCACCACCTGCTGTGGTGTTTGAGCTGTAATTCAAAGAACACAGAATTAGTGTTAGTACTTGGTTTAATTATTCTTGCACACCCTTTGACACACATTTGACTCATAGATGGTTCCAATCTACAGTATGACACAGAGTGTGTGCACATTTTTTTTCCCTATGTGGCTCTGATTTATTTATTTTTTTTTTTTTTTACACAGTGTTTTAGCTAACCAAAGAATATTTATCTTAAGGGTAGTTTCTGTAGTTTGCTGTAAGTTCTTATAGAGTGAAGTAAATGGTAGCTTATTAAGTTATGATTTAATGCAATAAATGCAGCTTAAGTCACCCTCTCATTTTGTATTAAGTCTTTTAGAAGGATTTAACAAAACATTAAAAAAGTGTTGAAGCTAATGAAGATGGTCTACCATGTTATCCCACTAAATCCCCGATGCAATTTTTATGGCACACACACAATGTGACATCATGCAGGAAGAACCAGCCAAGAGAGAAACAAATGTACAGCAGACATAACCAATGGCAAACCATAACCCAGTGAGTGGAAAGGGTGTAAACAGCATTCTAACCTCTCTGACGTGTCTTCATTTCCATTTTCTTTGACATCTTCCCATACTTTTTTCCTTTCCCCTTCCTTTTCGTCCTCTTCTTCTTCCTGTCCTCCTCTGATGAGGATGTAGCGGAGGAGTCAGACATAGTATCAGAGGAAGATTAATCTGTGCTGTCACTAGAGGAATTTGAAGACAAGGGAATCGCCTGGCTGTAACCTGTGTCCTCTCTTTTAAGAGCTGTTAAAATTGATACATACATAAGGCTCACAGCTTGCATTGCATGGTACATAGGAACACAAAGCTTAACTCACGTAATAAGACTAAACTGTACTGTAATTTGAATACATGTGTGTTGTGAGACTTACCTGACGCCAGTTGCTCTTTTAAATAGTCTCTCTGCTTGGTCAGCTCATCAATCTTCTCTTTTTGCCACTCTACTCTCAGTTTACACATCTCCAACTCATGGGATTTTCTTTTGTCTGCCAGATGTGCAGTTGGGGCCACGGAGACACCTATTTGAAAGTATATGCAACATTACATTATTGAATGAACTGTGAACGTTCTATTTACTTTCTTGTTATCTAACAAACTCTCAACCCGCCCCTGTATATTACACAAAGAGAGTCAGAAATGTCATTACAAAAGTCACCTGTTGACAGGCAGCCTGCCTGAGAGTGCATGCATGCAGTGAGGCGCGTCGCAGCGCTCCCACCCCCCTGCACGTCCCCGGCATCAGAACCTCTAACTAGCGATTAGCTTGCTAACCATCATCCATAATGTGTGCCAGTAAACAGAGTAACATACTCACCACTAGTGCCACTGACGCACATCTTATCCAATGCATCCATCTCCACGCTGTCATTCCTTTTGGGTCGGGTCCGCACGCCTTTTCGAC
>NW_015655574.1:35246-47256 GCF_001515625.1 Sinocyclocheilus rhinocerous | reverse complement strand
GGGTCCGCACGCCTTTTCGACTTTTGTCGGAGCTCTCCATGTTACAAACACAAATGCTGCACAATTCCTTTGTCCCCACGTTGATGACGTTTGAAAGCGTGAGTTTCTCACACACACACACACACACACACACACACACATACATAATATTACATATATATATATATATATATATATATATATATATTACATATATATTCATTTATTATATATATGTAATATTACTTAAGTAAATGGTTTTTTTTTTTTTTACAATAGGCTTTGTCACCTGTTGACAGGCAGCCTGCCTGAGAGTGCATGCATGCAGTGAGGCGCGTCGCAGCGCTCCCACCCCCCTGCACGTCCCCGGCATCAGAACCTCTAACTAGCGATTAGCTTGCTAACCATCATCCATAATGTGTGCCAGTAAACAGAGTAACATACTCACCACTAGTGCCACTGACGCACATCTTATCCAATGCATCCATCTCCACGCTGTCATTCCTTTTGGGTCGGGTCCGCACGCCTTTTCGACTTTTGTCGGAGCTCTCCATGTTACAAACACAAATGCTGCACAATTCCTTTGTCCCCACGTTGATGACGTTTGAAAGCGTGAGTTTCTCACACACACACACACACACATACATAATATTACATATATATATATATATATATATATATATATATATTACATATATATTCTGAACTTAGCCCCACCCACTGGGAAATCTCTTTGGTCTAAACGCTGCCCTATATTGCTGTATATCAATCATCAAATATGTTTCAAGTTCCTGAGACTTTGTTGTTATCGCAGTATTTCGCTTTCAGTGTAGTATGAAATGTGTCATGTTGCGCCTTGTTTAGGAACATGACGTTACAGATTTTCAATGAAAGTGTGAAATATTTTAAGCTGCATTGCAATGTCTCGTGATATTGCTAAACAGGTTTCCATATGTGAAATGCATGGCCTGACGTTTGTTACACAGTGCGGAGTGATGCAGCAGCCTTTGCATAGCAGTGTAAGGAAGCAGACATGCAAACACACACGGTGACTCACAGCACAACTTATTGCAAGCCGGAAAATTGCCACAATTTGGGACCCGAGCAGGGATGAGATATCGTTAAATCTGAGGATTCATTGTGACAGGCCACACAAAACAGTGTGCTAAAGCAGGGCTAGCAATAGCATTAACGCTCAAGCTAAGCCTGATAACACCCTGGAAACGCCACCAACTCTGATCCTGAATCAATATTTTTTTTTTTTTTTACAATAGGATTTGTCAACAAGCAATACATGAGGGAAGAGCAAAACAAATTTCTGCCAGACACAAATCAATCTTCAGTGGATCAAAGGTTTCCTTCAGTAAGAGGATGCAGTTCATGTACAGGTAGGCAAGTAATAACAGTTGTAATATAAATATGTATATCATAAACTCACTTACTTTGTTGCTGTTCTCTTTGTAATTTGCATAAAATGTGCAATATTCAAAATAATGCATATAATGTCAGTACATAAAGGTGTTCATAGACATTGCATAAACATAAATATCTATTTGCCCTTAAAGGTTTTCTCAGGGTTTACGGTTACGCCAGATAGACATGATGGATGACAGCATTGCAGGCAGTTCAGCAACTCTTAGTAAAATGGCAAAGAAACTAAGGGTGGTCTCTGTCACAGCAGTTGAAAGGATGAGAAGGCGTACAGGCCAGCAGATTGGTGGAAGAAGGGAGTTCGTTGTGATCGACGAAAGCCATTTTCGACACAAAAGAAAGGTATGTTATAGCAAAAGCGACTTTAAATAAATGTGAAATATAGTTACCAAAGATACAAAAGCTTAGGGGAAATCGTACTGAGAGTTTGCTTTCTGGCGTGGTACGAATGGCTGGCAAAGAAACACTCTGATGGTGTATTTGGCAGATTGACTCACGACATTTCAAGAAAGTGCAAGTAGTGATATTCCGACACTGTAACCAGTGTAAGAGCACTGAGATTTGTTTTTGTATTTCAGTTAATTGTGAGTCTTCAGTTTTAAAATGTAGAATTTATTTTATTTTTTGCCTTTTATTTTTATTTTTTGTCTTTTACTAAGATTTTGTCAAATTGGCTTATTTTCTTCATTTTGTTGCTTTTTGTCAGTTGTGTTGCTCATTTTGTTGACATATTAATTTTGTTGCTTATTTTTTATTTATATTCTCTTTCTTGCTTATTTTGCTCTCTTTTTTTGTTCATTTTGTTGCTTATTTAGTTCCTTTTTTATTTTTCTATGGCATTGCAGGGGTTTATTTTTCATTTTATATCAAGTGTACAGTTGTACAGTGTATTTTTTTAATGAAAATAAATATTTATATTTTCTGTATCCCTCTGTGTTGTGTTTCTTTCCTGTGGCGAGGGGGGCGTGGTCCTGCGGAGTCTACAGCGAGAGAGTCGGGAGACTGGCGGTGAGTAAGTAGGTCTAGTTCAAGATGACAAACACCTGTGTCTTATTACAGTAATTGGCGTTGAGAGATGGGATAAAGCCTCCAGGACATGGGACTAAGGGAGAGAGAGACCTGGGACTGAGGACTCGTGTGCTGCTGTGACCTCTTGTTCTGTTTATGGACTGTTGGAGACTCTGTTTGTAGCGCACGTTGTGCGTGTTTGTTTGGAGTTTGACCAGGATTTAATAAAAAGCCACGAGCCTCACTACCTCGACGCCGTCTTCTTCCTTTCAACCCTGTTTGAACCTTATCACACTGGTGCAGAAACCCGGGTGGAAGAAGAATCGCCGCCGCTGTCATGTCCACAGCAGGTTCACTGTTTGCGGAAGTCATTCATTCGCTCGTGGGACTCCACCAGGAGCATCACCCAAGCGCTCTTGGACATGAGGGAGGATCAGGATCGACGCTTCCAAGCCCTCGTCCGAGCGCAGCAGGGGCTGCCTCGAGCCCTGCTGCCTCACCCCACATGCCGAGGCAACCGGTTGTCCCCGATCAGTTTGGCCAATGCGCCTGATTCCTCTCCTAACAGGCAAAGCGCAGGTGGCAGCCCAGCAGCTCCCGGTACAGAACCTCCTGGTCTATGACGACCTCAAGCGAGCCATCCTCCAGCAGGTCGGCCTCAACCCAGAGCAACATTGCCAGCGCTTTCGGTCAGAAAAGTGCTTGTATTGCTCCCGACATCTAGTTCCAAATGAACTCTTCTTCTTCCTTCCAACCCTGTTTGAACCACATTTCCTTTTTCTGTTTAGAAGATAACTGAGCCTTTAAATCTCATTTGTAAATGCTTTACGAGGCATAAATAGTGCTCACTTTAGATGAGCTCACAAAAACAGTTAACTGACAAGTAGTAAATATTTTATAACTACCTGAATTAATCATGAATTACAGTAGGAATATGTGTTAATAAAGCATTTATTAACGCACTGAGTAATTGTTACTATATGCCTGAATAAGATGTATAAATGTACATTCAAATAGTTTATTAATCACTTACACTTTCTAAATGATCTCGTGAACCACTGACAACTACTTACTAACTGGTTTGTAAATAATGTAATGCTTAATTTAGAAATGATAAATTGATCATTAATAAAGTATGAAAATACAATTATTAAGCATATTATATACATGCTTATAAATGAAGAATAAAGCATTTATAGCTGTATTTATAAACTGCTTACTAATGTCGGGACAATGCTTTATAAATGATAAATGAACTATTTACTGATGCTTAACTAATGATTCATAGCTTGCAGTTATTATAAAGTGTTACCAAATCCTGAACTTGTCAGAGCAATAGAACTTATTGTGGACAAGAGAGATGCATGTGAAGTAGACAGGGACAACACGCCTTCCTATTTGGAAGACCAAAGTGCTCACCCACCAGCTTCTTCAGGGGACAGGACTGCATCAGGCTTTTTGCAAGTCAGTGTGGTGCCAAGAACCCTGAATATCTCAGGTCTACACAGCTCAACAAGCAAGTGGCAACAATGTCCCAGATTCTCAATCTTATGGATAATGAGCTGGATGAACTAGCCAACCTTTTGGGCCATGACATTTGGGCCCATAGAGACTATTATCGGTTGCCAGATGCAACTATAGAAATTGCAAAAATCTCAAAGCTCCTACTGGCAATGGAGAAAGGAAATCTCGCAAGATTCCAAGGAAAATCTCTCAATGAAACTGAGATTGAAGGTATGTGCATAGTTTTATATAATAATGTTACAAAGTACTAAACATTAATACCATAAACTCAGTAACAGCATTCAAGCAGTGAAGTTTGAGTAAAGAATGTATAACTACTTCAATAAAAAAGTGATTAGAAGAAGGGTAACATTGTACAACATGAGGAAACACGAAACGACCAAAAGGACAGAGGTAGTAATATGACATAAATATAGATTAAATTTAGGATATGAGAGAAAAGTACAGTTCTACAGAAAATGTTGAAGCTAATTTGGAATTCTTAAAATATATTACTCACAGAAAAGCTTTTTCAGAGATGACTTTGAGATTTTTATGACTTTATAGATTTTAGAATACCTAAAAAAAATTCATTCGCTGCCAGCAGACAGATTGAGACAAATAACATCTCAAGTTCAAGAGTTTATTGACATGTATTCATATATTCATTAAAAAAAGTGACGACATACGATGAAATTCTTTCTCTGCAAATCCTCCAGCAACTGCTAACATAAATTATAGGATGTATACAGACACATGCATAAACATACAAGCATTGTGTAAACGAAGTGTAATGTAAACGTAAGACATATACTATATGCAAAGTCCTGCAAAGTGAGCTGAATAGTCCATTGCTATTTCACATTTGTAGCAAAGATAGATTTAGTAATTAGTCAAAGAAATATTATTTGCATTACGAGTGTGTGTAAGAAAAGATGGATAGGTGTTATTCAAGCCTAATGGCCTGTGGGTAATAACTGTTTCTCAGCCTTGAATTTCTAGCTCTGGCACTCCTGTAGTGTCAGCCTGGTGGTAGAAGTATAAAAAGGTTGTATTGGGGATGACTATTGTCCTTAATGATATTTCGAGCTCTCCTGATGACTCTATCGCAGTAAACACTTTCCAGTGTTGGTAAGGCAGTACCAGAGATGGTTTGGGCAGCTCTCACCACCTGCCGTAGAGCCTTACGATCCTGAGCTGTGCAGTTCCTGAATCAGACTGTAATGTAGCTGGTGAGGACGCTCTTGATTGCACACTTGTAGTAGCATCTAAGAATCTGGTTTGAATCTACACTCCAGTCTTTGTTTGTATTGTCTCTTGGCATCCCTTCAGAGGTCATATCTGGCCTTCTTGTAGTCACTGGCATTACCCAAGACAAATGCAGTATGCAGATCTAACTTCACAGTTTATTCATGGCTTTTGATTGGGGTGTGGCCAGATCAATTGAACAGGCACAATGTTATCAATGCAGGATCTATTGTAGCTGATAACAGCTGTACATTACTGTAAACCTGGTCCAATATGTTTTTCTCTCTCGTAGGGAAATCAAAATGCTGGTTGTATGTAGGAAGCACATTTCATAAATTGCCATGATTAAATTGAACTTTTTCATAAAAGCATGAAACTTGGTACACTTGTACAGTTTGCAGGCAGAACATGTTCAGATATGGAGCCATCGCAAAAACGCCATGGAAGCCATTTTACCTTCCACCATTACCAAATTATGTATTTTATATTATATCTCCTGAAACAAACATGATAACACAGAAAAGGTGATGTATGTTTTTATGGTCAAGTATTACAATATCATATAAAACAGCATAAACTGTTGAGGTGAATAGATAATGGTAAATTCAGTGACGTTGTGAGAAGAATTACAATAAAATCGCAGTATCTGAGATGCAGCAAAATGAAATTACATGCATATTTCCTGTACACTTAATTTACAATCACTCTCTGGGGCCAGAGTTGTCTATTATGTTAGTGTCAACAAGGGGGGAAGCATTTATTTCAGTTGATACTTCTCAGTGCAGCCTTCCTTCTTGATGAACTGTCACTCTACTGCCACCTTGGTAACAGTCAACACTCAGCCCGACTCAACATTTATTCATTTAACAGACACTTTTATCCAAAGTGACTTACAATTGAGGAATACAACCTGCGATTCATCATAAAGAGGCAAATAAACACAGGAAGTGCTCATAATACAAAGTTTTAGACATCGTTCAGATTAGTGCAAGACAGAAAAGGGAAGGATTAAGGAAAGTGAAAGTGAAGGTTCTTTTTATTAAATTAGGATGCAGTCAAATGTTGACGAAAGAGAGATGAGTTTTTCAGCTATCGCTTGAAATTGTCAGGGATTCGGCGTTCCAGATGGGGGTGGGAAGAGCATTCCACCAGCCCGGAAAGGTGAGCGAAAATGTTCTGGAACGTGATTTTGAGCCTCTCTGTGATGGTACCACGAGGCGTCGCTCGCTTCCAGATCTCAGGCTTCTGGAAGGGATGTAGATTTGTAAGAGTGAGTGGAAGTAGGCGGGTGCTGAACCTGTGGCTGTTCTTTATGCAATCATCAATGTCTTGAACTTGATGCAAACCGCAAACGGTAGCCAGTGCAGGGAAGATAATAAAGAAAGGTGTGATGTGGGCCCTTTTGGGCTCGTTGAAGATCAGACGTGCTGCTGTATTCTGAATCATTTGTAGAGGTTTGATTGTACATGATGGAAATCCAGCCAAAAGAGCATTGCAATAGTCAAGCCTAGAAATGACAAGGGCCTGAACGAGAAGTTTTGCAGCATGCTCTGTTAGGAAGGGCTTGATCTTTCTGATCAGGGTTTCCGCAGGGTCTCAAAAAGTCTTAAATTTAGTTGTATCAAATTTAAGACCTTAAAAATTCTGAAATTGTACAAGAAAGTCTTAATTATGATTTCAGGAGGTCTTAAATTTGGGGATGGAAAGACCAGAATTGTGATATGGCTGAATGTGACGATTAAACTTCAAAAGACTGATTTTATTAAATAAACACGAGCACTGCACGTTTCAAAGTCTGGTGCTGCGCTGCTTTGTTTACTGCCGTTACCAGGGAAACAGTTATATTTCTGCCGTTCCAATAGCGCCTCCTGCTGGCAGAGAAAGAATGTGCATTTTCAGTAAGCCTGTTTTATTGGAGTAGGGCAGGGTTCATCAATAGGCGGCCCGCGGGCCACATCCGGCACGTGAGAGAAAAATGTTTGGCCCGCGCTAATGTCAAATAATGTGGCATGAAAATTCAAATGCAGCATCAGAAAGCGACATTAACTTACATCGTGTCTACACCGGATGCGAGCTGTGCGGCGAGACGCAACAAAATACAATAGAATCAGCGCGATAATCAGTGATGCTGTCAACACTGATTGCGGCGCGACAAATCCCCGACAGTAAACTGCTGACTCGTTCTATTTATGAAATGTGTTTATGCGGTTTAAGGTTAAAAAACACATTATTTTCCACATACTGTACATTATTGTTTCTCCTCTATGCCCCGCCTTTCTGAAACGCGTTGATTTTTACAAAGTTCATCGGTCTGAAAAGCAAGGTGTGCTGTGATTGGCCAGCTATCCAGTGCGTTGTGATTGGCCGAATTCCTCAAGCGTGTGACGGAAATGTTATGTCCCTTACCATATTGTGAAGCCTGCGGCAACCACGTGACGACTCCGGGCTGGACTCCGCTTCCTCAGCGACCAGCACGGATCAGCTCTAGGCATGACGAAGCGGATATTGTCCTCTTTTGGAAGGCCAAACAAAGTAGTTTCGCTTTCACAACGAAAAACACAGTGCGCATTCACGACGCGGCGGCAACAACAATACTACAGCGAGAATAAAAGTTACGCCTTCTTTCTTTGCATGAACATTTGGGCGCGTTATGGAAATCTTCCCAGATAGTGACGTAGGCGTGTTAGAACGAGCCGTTTTAGGTAGGTGTGGCTGACTCTTAACTTTTATAAGAATATCTCTTTGGTTTTGAGACTTTAGTCTTTGCAACTTTACAGATCTTCTTTATGCACCAAAAGCTTGTAACACTCCAAAGAGAAAGGAACAATTGAAATCGCATCAAGACCCCCTTTAAGAATATTTTACTTACCCCACTGGCAGATAATTTTACTTGTTTTAAGCAAAATGCACTTAATTTAGTTTTTTTCCCCTGGAAACAAGACTAAATACCTTAAGTCATTTGGCTTATCTAGTAAAAGTATATTGATTTAAGAATGTTTAGATAGTATTTTTGTCTTGTTTCTAGTAAAAATAAGATAAGCCATTTTTTGCAGTGTGTAGCACATCTGATATTTCATTGTTGATTGCTTCTTGTGCTTTATGACCTTTATTGGCCCGATCAGAAACTCCCTATTCTATCGTCTTGGCTTGCACTGCATTCTTACAATAGCCGTTTTTACAAGATCATTAATTTACGTTTTACAAATATATAGGGCAAACATTTGAGGTCCTATCTATGTATAACTGCTGGCCTAAAGAAGTCACTCGGTGGAGGTAAAGAGATTGCTTACCTTTTATGATCTAAATCGGATTGTAGGTTTTTATTTCTATTTGGGTTTGCAATACAGAGAGATTCTCGAAGTTCTTAGCCATCAGCATGGCATATTAATGTGTCCAAACCATATTGAGGAAGAATAGGCTTTGCCAGAGGAAGGACTTTACTGACGTGTTAGATGTTGCTTACTTTGTTAATCAGCAGATTGAAACATCGGGCCAGATGGTTGGCTATAGGATGATGCACCTGAATTGCATTCAAGAGGGACTTGTGAAAAGGGAAACAGTCAGATTGCTCTTAAGTGTTTTGGATCCAGTTGGATTGGCACACAGGCGAGCGCGAAAACTGCGACGGAGGATAGATTAAAACCGTATGGCCACTGCATAAATCGATATGTCAATGTGATTTTCACGGCATCTGATGTGGTTGAAAGTCTCTTTTACTAATAGCGACCCAAAGGTGATTGCATCATACTACATTGAGGGCTTGCATCATACTACATTGAGGGCTTCCTCGCCTTTCTTTCAGGGTTTCAAAGGATCCTTGCTGATCGTGGAACAGAGAACGTCGTTGCTGAACAGATACAGATGTTCATTCGACTTGCTGCTACAGATGACGCCTAACACTGCAGTTTCATATACGGTTCAAGTAATCACAACCAAAAGTTTTGGAAATGAATTTCTTTCTAACTCTAAAAGAGGGATTTCCTTGATCGATCACTTGTGACGTTTTGCTTCATGAGGATTCTGCAGGTAACTTAAACTTTTTGAATACTTATTGAATAGTTAATACTCAGGACAAATACATCCCAGCAAAAACAAAAATGTTGTAAAATGTTTGTTTTTCTACGTTGTGAAAAGGTCGCGAAAACGTTATTATCCGACGTATTAATATGACAGATGTTTTTTATAAATACGTATTTTAAATTGTTTTTATTTGATTGTTTTATTTATAAGTATTATTTATTATTAGTCATTTTTTACAGTTCTGCAGCTGTTACTTGGATGGGATGAATTTCTATTTTTTTATCCATTTGCTTAAATTAGGACTACATTATCATGTAATTATTTGTTCCATTTTTATCTAAATAATTTAGAACTTTTTTTAAACGCCAAATTGTATATGACAAATATGATTTAATATGTACCGTATTGGCCCGAATATAAGACGATGTTTTTTCCTTGGAAATACATCTGAAAAAACGCGGTCGTCTTATATTCAGGGTCTAGACTTTGACATGTCAATAATACACCCACAACAATAGGTGGCGCCAAATACGCATAAAACGAGTGTGCCATGAAATACGTAATGTAATGCGTGTTGTAAAGATCTTTTTTAATGGTATATCAAAAAGTGTATATATTTTAAAATGTGATTGTTGGTAGATCTTACCGGTTTTTACCATACTTTCAAAACAAAAATTAAAATAGGAAAAATATGCAATATGAAAATAATTGAAGACAAAATGTTTTTTACTGAGAAAAATCAAGATTTGGCTTTTAAAAAGCCTTTTTCCAAAAGATACATCTGGAAAAAGGGGGGTTGTCTTATATTCAGGGTCGTCTTATATTCGGGCCAATACGGTATATATTTATGATTAATATAAATGTTAAATTAATAAACAGTGTTACGTCCTAAGGCGTAATGTCTTATTTATTTTGTAGTTATATTTGTGCAGTATTTGATTTTGCTGCTGACCTGAGGCCTGTACCATGATGGTAGCTGAACAAACTCAGTGGCTGCGTCCGAAATGGCATACTTCCCTACTATATAGTAGGCAAAAAGCAGTAGGCGAGCAAATAAGTATGTTTGAATCCTCAGGATTCATAAAAGAGTAGGCATACGTATGCTTAATTTGCGTTCTAATATGCCTACTTACCTACTATATAGTAGGGAAAAAGAGTACGTGAACAGATTAGTATGTCCTAAACCACAGTATTCAAAAAAAGAGTAGGCGAGAAATCCCCGGATGTTCTACTGCTTCAGCCCAGATTCTGAAGTGCTCATCGATGGACACTTTTCAATCCCAGGAGTCCATGGGAGATCAATACATCATCATCGAACGTGACGGAGAACAGCGACGAGGGTGTTTACAAATGTGAGTAATACAAACCAAAAACACGGTTCCTTGTGTTAAAACCAAATTTGTTGAGCTACTGTATAGTAAACTGTTGATTTGCTTAAGGTGTAAGACGCTAGACTGTAATGTTACAGTAGATTTGTGATTTTTTTCTGTAAAAACATGTTTTAGAACATATAGCGAACAGCGGAGCTCCAGTAAGCACACGTACGTCACCAAAGTGAATTTACATAAATCTTTTAAATCTTAAAGATGATTAAATGTCTATTTAATATGAGACAGGAAAATGTTCTAAAATAATTGCAGATGAGCACATCACAACATGAACAGACATCTGAGTGAGTGATGTATGTGTGCTATTATGTAGAATTCACTGTTGACAACACTGCTTTAGATGAATGTAAGTAATGTAAATAAACAAATCTACATAGAGTAACTAAACATGAGTTATCGGTTTCATTTGTCCATTAGTACTACTGATAAATTGAGGAACATTTGTGTTAGATAAAAAGCGAGTTAACACAACATGTAAATGTAGTATTGAGCAGATACATTACAGAGGTGACTTGACTCTAGTCTGGATGTTACAGGGACAGATGAGATACACGTGTGTTTATCTGCTGCAGAGTGACTGATGAAGGAATGGGTTATTATTCAAGTTAGCGGTTCTAAATACAAATAAATAAGCGCTAACAGCACATGCCATCGAAAATAGTGAAAAATATCAACAGCTAGCGAAACATCTACAGAAAAATATATGGATAAACCTGGCTACCTTCTCACTAGGCCTCCTGCTTCGCAGCATGGTTAATGATATGCTAATGATAGGATCCCTTGACGTGATTGGTTATTGGTTTGTGACGTAGCAAACCGAGGGCAGTTTCAAACCGTATTTCTGGGTCAGCCTTTGGGAAACTACAGTTTTAAGGAGAAAATACTCAGCAATGGTGTTGATTAATAGATTGGCACATGGTTTGTCTAAATGCATATTAAAAACACCATATAGACAAATAAACAACATATAAAACTTGATTTTCACTACAGGGGGACTAATTAAAATAAACTACAACTTAGAGTTATCACAGCACTTTTCTGATTCTTGATTCCTGTGCATTTGCTGCAGAGCTTTTGTGGTGGAGCAGGACCTGCAAGACAAGGTGACGACGGCATTTGTGAAAAAAAGGGAAAACCTGAAACAAAAATATAAAGTAAAATCAAATGACATTGTGCTGTTAAAATGACTGCTTTTCTATTGTGTTTGTGCATCTTTGCAGGATCTGAAATGTCTGCAGACTGGTGTGAGCAGTGAGGATGGAGAAGTCCACAGCAGCATCCTGGAAATGGTCCAGTGCCATGGATGAGACGCTCCATCACTCCACCTCTTACTGCCTCATCTGGACCAGATGTTGCTGTGGTCTCTTCATCCTCAGTGACCCCAGAGCCAGCTGGAGCATCTAGAGAAACACCAAAAGACACTGAGGATGTGA
>NW_015655574.1:28778-33122 GCF_001515625.1 Sinocyclocheilus rhinocerous | reverse complement strand
CTGACCTCCTCTGATGTTAATAAAGCTTGCATATGGATCCGCACGTCTCACGTCTTCTCAGCCCCGTAACATCAGCATCTTGATATGCCACACCTGTGAGGTGGATGGATTATCTCGGCAAAGGAGAAGTGCTCACTATCACAGATTTAGACAGATTTGTGAACAATATTTGAGAGAAATAGGCCTTTTGTGTACATAGAAAAAGTCTTAGATCTTTGAGTTCAGCTCATGAAAAATGGGGGCAAAAACAAGTGTTGCGTTTATAATTTTGTTCAGTGTATCTTCTGTTTGTCCTAGGTGTTAGCAATCTGATTCCTATGGAAGAATTGACGTTCGAGCAATTTGAATTATTCAGTAAGACTGATCGTACGTTTATTACTTTTTCTGATATTTATAGATGTTTTTAATTATGATTGATATATTATCTTTTATTTCCAGGGAGAGAGACAACCGATAACGGGAGTAGAGACGCAGACGGTGAGTATCAATATATTTATGTCTTATTGTTTATAGCTAAAATAAGTTATATCATCTTTATCTCTTTAATTATTTTTACAAATCTGCCCACGGGCGTGGTGCAAGACAATATTATCGACCTGACTGAGGAGAACGAGGAGGAGGATGAACATAAACCCGGACCAAGCAACGCCGATACACAGAAGCGCCCGAGAGAGGCTGACGCGCCGTCGGTCGCCCCCGAGAGAAAGAAAAGACTAGTTGCGATCGTAACTCCGATCATAACGGTTGAAGACGCAGTTGACGGTAAGATTACCTGTTAACTAAGTCATATCTATGATGTAAGTTAAAAATATTGCTATGTTCTAGACGTCCGGCTTTTAATTTCAACTCCTTTTGCTCTACAGACGGTGACCGAGAGCATCTCAATAATGATCAACTTAGGGCCGAGACTCCGCTGAACGAACAGCCAGTTGGACCAGCGAACGTAGCGACGATTTACAGCCGCTCGCTTTTCAAGAACCGGTTGAGGAAGAAGAAACTGAATCGCTGCCAGACTACTGACAGAACGACGATGTGAATGAAAGATTTGATTTTTCGCTTTGCGCGAAGAGATGATTAACCGTCAGGATTCTTTGCACTAAGTGTTGATTAACAGGCAGGACGCTTTTTTCAACGACCTTCTCAACAGGCAGGACTCTCTGCATGAAGAGCTGATTAACAGGCAGGCCGCTTTCTTCAACGAACGTATTAACCGAATGGATGCCCAGGACGTGAGGGGTCATGAACAATAAGGTAATTTAAATCAGTAGCATCAATCGTCAGAGAATTGTTTGCGCAGCTTGCAAACAGGGGTGGTTGAAAATTTTGCTGTTGATCACGTTTACGTGAGCAATTGACGGTGAGACGTCAGGATGATGAGTAGTCTTTCTAGTCTAAACGATGCTCTACAGCCATGATAGATGACACGATGCGATTGTTTTTCAATGCATTTTCATAATTTTAGTTTTGTAACAGATTTTTCCATGTTCTGATTTTTTTCCCCTTGTGTCTGAATTTAGTTTTGCTTCAGATTTTTTGTATTTCTGAATTTAGTTTTGCTTCAAGATTTTTAGTATTTCTGAATTTAGTTTTGTTTCAGATTTTTTCCTCATTCTGATTTTACACAGCATGTTTTAATCATTCTTTTTGATGATTAAATTTTGTATTTTCAAATTGGTCACTTTTGTTGTTTCTAAATAAAATAAAAAATGGATGGTGAGAATTCGCATAGACGTCATTCAGACCAAGCTCTCTCAGACCTGTTACAGACCGCTATCGAAATGCACACAGAGACGTCCCATAACTTGTGCAACATATTACAACGATTGTTAGATCAGTATCCAAATTATAATACAGAAATGCAAATTAATATCGATCACGCCCAAAATGTTCATGATTTGCAACGATTAGAATCGGAAATAGAACAAAGTCTAAACGTTGATTTGTGCATGCTGTTGCAGAACACGATAAGCCAAAACGTCACACAGAACGGAGGTACGTTAACCGGTTCTGACCGTACCACTGATCCGTCCGACAACACTATGCGTTCGTCAGTTTCCCCTATAGGTAATGACAACGATGCCCCACCCGGTAATAACGACGATGAGCGACCGACGACTTCCCACACTGACACCCCTTCTGACGCAGCACTCCCGTCAACTAGCTCTACGGCTAATAACCACGATCCTCGTCCTTCAGGCGTGACAGAACCAAGTCGTGTGAACATTGACTCGCTGATACGACTCGGCGGGATCGTAAACGAATATCACGTAACACCTAGACCTCGATTTAACAGCGTGGTATTGCGAAGGCCTATGAATATGCGTGGAATAAGGTCTACGGATTTAGCATCCTATCATATATTATTACATGAACAAATTGAAGAGATAGCGTCGTTTGCCAGACGTATCGGCGGGGACTCTAGCGTCGTTTGCCAGACGTATCGGCGGGGACTAAAAATTTTTACAGAGCGACGATCAGTTATTGTCCGATGACGCGGTCGAGATCGAAGTCGACGTGGCCATGAACAGACAAGGAGGGGGTCGGAGGCGTAAACTCACAGACATACCTCTACAACAGGTGATTAAAAGAAAAAATATGTTTATTCTGTCCTGTGAATAGGGGTAATAAATTGTGCCTTTCTATCGGTCTCGCGTGTTGTCTCGAAACGCAATTACCCGAGAGCAAATTAGAAAGTCGGGCGACAGTCATTCACAACAACGCAGGATTTTCGAGCCAATACAAGATCGGTCTTCATGATATAGCAAAGTTTGAAAATCTGCTAGACATCAAAATTGTCGTATTTTACAGGACGAGTACAGGAGCGTTAGAAACATTCAAAAATAATGCCGAAATTCATCCTAAAACCGTGTTCCTTTATTTACACGACGAGCATTACTACATGATTCTGAATCTGACGTTGTTCATAGGCGCTGGCTATGTGTGTCAATTCTGCTATAAAGGCTACACAAGCAGTCGAAATCACCATTGTAAACACGTCTGTAACGTTTGTTTTGACCGAGATTGCTTCAAATACCCTAAAAGAATCGTTCACTGTCCCGATTGTCTGCGCTATTGTAATTCGAAGCACTGTTACGACATGCACAAGAAGACTCCGCCCGGCAAAGAGAATCCCCCTTGCGACGTTATAAAATATTGCAAACTATGTAACAGACAGTACGACATTATAGGCCCCGTCGATCGACACAAATGCATGCCCTTCCGTTGCAGCGATTGCAGGTAAGAGCTGCATGACCGAGGGCTACATTTCTGCTACATACAGCCCCAGCCGCCCAAGGACCCTAGCAAGAAGTATATTTTTTATGACTTCGAAACTCATTATGAAAATGGAAGACACGTCGCTAATTTTGTTTGCACGATCACATTTGATGGCGAAAGATTTGTGGCCGAAGTTACCAACTGCGTGGAACAGTTGATTAGCCTTTGTATCGGGGCTGTCTGAACCGGTTACTGTTTCATAGCCCATTACACTTCCAGATTCGACTCTTTTCTAATTCTCGAGTATTTTTGCAAAGCAGCACTTACTCTCGACATCATCATGCAAGGATGTAAATGAATCTTCATGTACGACGAATCTTTTGCTCAGCGATGCATAGAGCCATCGGGATGAAACTGTAACGGTCTGTCTAAGATGCCCGCCGCTCTAAACCTGACAACGATGGAAAAAGACTACTTCCCCCATCATTTCAATAGGCGGGAAAATGAGGACTATGTGGGTCCCTACCCTGACAAAAAGTTTTACGGCTATGAAAACATGTCGGATAAAGACCAGGCAAAGTTCAACGTGTGGTATAGCACGGTCTCGGGTAAATTCTTTCGTTTCAGGAAGGAGTTGTACGCATACAGCGTGAACGACATCGTCTTATTACGTGAAGCGTGCATGAAATACTGTAGCGTCTGGACCAATCAGACACAATATATATTCTGTTAGTTATATTTAACAAATACTCTGTAACACCCCTCAGTTAACAAGCCATATGAGGGCCTATAGACCCTTCCCCCGAAATCCATCTTAACACCTACTTAGCTAGAATTAAATGGGTGTTTATTCCACGGACACGAATGCCACTTTGAACCCCATAATACCCACCCCTTGTCAGGAGTACCTTACGGCGTTCTCAGAAGACGGTTTGAAGACAAGGTAGAGATTCTGCAAAACGTGTACGGCTTGAAAATAGAGTTCCTGTGGGAGTGTGAATGGAACAAAATGAAACCGACCGACCCCTCAGTGATGGCCTTTAGGAGTACTTATTCGAAAATGTAATGTTTACGTCAGAGTTTGTAAAATCGTAGTAAATTCGTGTCGTGTGTGACTGCCTCCGTACG
>NW_015655574.1:23914-28613 GCF_001515625.1 Sinocyclocheilus rhinocerous | reverse complement strand
CTACAGCGGATCTAAATATTTATAATTAATTATAACTAGTTATGATTATTCATATTTCCCCTTTGAGCTGATTCGCTACAAATACCGAGAAGCATTCATAGACTGTACCGAACTCGATCCGTTCAACTTTACCACTCTCGCAAGCTATTGTATGGGGGTTTTAAAATCACATTACCTCACCAGAGACACGCTGGCTCTGACGCATAATAACATGCACGTCCAACACAGCAAGACTTACTCTTAACACGATCGAATGGCTCGAGTATGTGAAAAAGACCCAAAACGTCGACATTCACCATGCATTAAATCACGGTGAAGTGCAGATCGGCCGTTACTTTTTAGACGGTTACTACGAACAGGACGGGACGAGGTACTTAGCTAGAATTAAATGGGTGTTTATTCCACGGACACGAATGCCACTTTGAACCCCATAATACCCACCCCTTGTCAGGAGTACCTTACGGCGTTCTCAGAAGACGGTTTGAAGACAAGGTAGAGATTCTGCAAAACGTGTACGGCTTGAAAATAGAGTTCCTGTGGGAGTGTGAATGGAACAAAATGAAACCGACCGACCCCTCAGTGATGGCCTTTAGGAGTACTTATTCGAAAATGTAATGTTTACGTCAGAGTTTGTAAAATCGTAGTAAATTCGTGTCGTGTGTGACTGCCTTCGTGCGATTTTCGGATAAACTCGATCATGACATGTGCGAGGGCTCACGACGTTCCGACCTTCAGAATCGCACCGTGTACACCTGCCTTTAGACAGATTTGTGAACGATGTTTGAGAGAAATAGGCCTTTTGTGTACATAGAAAAAGTCTTAGATCTTTGAGTTCAGCTCATGAAAAATGGGGGTGCAATTAACTGCAGTACTAAAGTCTAGGGATGCACCCAAATGAAAATTCTTGGCCGAAGCCGAACAAAATGAAACACTGGGCTGAAGGCCGAATACCGAACACGTTTTTTCAAATTTTTCCCCCATGTAGGCCTATTTTGCCATTTTTTTTTAACCATTGCATTAATTAAATTGCCAAAATGTGCTTTTTACTGTTTTGTCCTGCTTTTCAAATAAAAAATCAATTACAAAACAATTTTAAAATATTTACTTAACACTGAACATTTTTTTTTGACATTCTAGCAGACATTATACCAACAAAGCACAATTTAACTTAAACTTAATAAGTTAGTTGTTTCTCCTCTATGCCCCGCCTTTTTGAAACGCGTCGATTTTTACAAAGCTCATCGTTCTGAAAAGCGAGGTGTGCTGTGATTGGCCAGTGCTCCAGTGCGTTGTGATTGGCCGAATACCTCAAGCATGTGACGGAAATGTTACGCCCCTTACCATATTGTGATGCCCTGTCAGGCCGGAGCGACGAGACAGAAACATTAAAACCTATTATAAACGAGGCATTTGTTGCATCCAGTGGGGACATAATTACGGATTATAATGACAATACCAGCGGTTCTCAATTCCAGTCCCCGCGCTCCCCAGCTCTGCATATTTTGCATGTCTCTCTGTTAACACACATGATTCAGATAATCACAGTAAAATTACAATACTAACATTTATGAATGTCAATGGAGTTGTTGCTTTTTCTCTGCTTTTATTTTGGCAGAAACCCACCGGAAGATCTCAGTGCGTCTTTTTGCTGACAACAGCATGCAGATTTATAAATGATTCTCATTACGAATTTGGGAAGATGTTTGTCGCACGTATCACATTGTCACATGCCTTTAAAAAATTTACAAAAATGTTACTGAGCAACTGACGAGTATGACGAGTGCTTTAGAAAATATAACATTCTGCAGTTTATTTACTAATCGTTTGAGGTAATTTCGCGATTTCAATCATCACACAGTAATCTAATCACCAGCATCAGCCAGCCACCTCTTCTCATCGGAGACATGTGATGCAGCACTAAACAGTCTCTCGCTGTCGGTGCTTCGTGCTTGTAATGATTTCTGCGTCTTTCTCTGATAGTTTTAAATACTTTCACACTGCCGACATGTTTGCTGCATTAGTGCGTGCCTCTATTTGATCGCGTTAGTCATAGTTCGGTACATATTATTCAGCCTTTTCGCTTATTCGGCCGAACACTGAAATAGATTTTTTTGCTATTTTCAGCCGAATAATTTCGGTTGCCGAATATTCGGTGCATCCCTATTAAAATTTTTTAAAGAAAAGTTGCACCAGCTTCCTATTTCTCCGTACACAGTGAAACAGGCTTACGTCAAAGACTATATATCAGTAAATCGCACCCGTAAACCAGCGAGTAGCTCGTTGTGTGTATAGAGACCTCACAAACACTATTGTCCTTGTAAACCAGCGAGTAGCTCGTTCTGTGTGTTGTGTGTATGGAGACCTCACAAACACTGTTGTCCCCGTAAACCAGCGAGTAGCTCGTTGTGTGTATAGAGACCTCACAAACTCACACCTTTGACTTCAGAAGAGTACCAGACAGTAAATGAAAGTGAAAAGTTAAAGTGAAGTGATGTGTGGCCAAGTATGGTGACCCATACTCGGAATTTGTGCTCTGCATTTAACCCATCCAAGAGCACACACACACAGAGCAGTGGGCAGCCATATTGCTGCGGCGCCCGGGGACCAGTTGGGGGTTCAGTGTCTTGCTCAAGGGTCTCACCTCAGTCATGGTATTGAGGATGGAAGAGAGCTCTGGTTATTCACTACCCCCACTGACAATTCCTGCCGGACCTGAGACTCAAACCCGCAACCTTTGGGTTACAAGTCCGACTCTCTAACCATTAGGTCAAGACTGCCCATGGTGAATGTCTTGGTGTGATGTGTCACTTCAATGAGGCTTCCACTGAATTGTCAGAGGAGAAGAGAGTGTCAGGGTCAAAGATGATTCCTCTAATACGAAGGCTGAGGCATGCATCACCTCAAAGACCTCACAGGTTCATGATGAGAAAGCTTTGCAATTGTGCAACAATCTCCTAAGACTTCTTTCTGAGAGGATGTCTACATATGAGACTATGAGCATCATGACTCTGGCAACTCTGCCCGATCCACGCTTTAAAACTATAGGTTTCTGCAGCCAGTCAAATGCAATTAGAATGTCCAGCAATTATACGAGCAGCCCAAAACACACCATCCACATCCTCTCAAATCCCCTCATCGCAAACAGAGACAACAGGAGCCACAGGCAGTGATGCAATCCACTCAGGTACAGTTTGTTGTATTGAGTGTGTGTGTCTATTACAGATAATTACATTCACTTCCATTAACCTTTTATTTGTATTATTTTATTTATAGGTCTGTGGGATCTACTGGACAGTCATGTTGTGAAAACCAGAAAAATGAAAAATGCGACTGCAGATGCCAGAGTTGAAGTTCAGTGCTACCTCAGTGACCCAAATATTCCACGCACAGAAGATCCCCTGCATTTCTGGGCTACCCAAAAGGCTATCTATCTGCATCTTCATTGACTGGCCCTGGAATTTTAATGCACTCCAGCCTCCTCAGTCCCATGTGAGAGAATATTTTAAAAGGCAGGGGAAGCAGAAAAAAAAGAAATAGACTTAGTCCTCACAGTGTTGAACAAGTCCTGTTCCTTAATAAAAATCTTTAATTTCTTCTATTACTTACAAAATAAAATGTCAACTCCCCAGTTCACAAGCACTTCACAATTCTACAATAATGTTATTTTCTTTAGATGTTATATGCCTACATGACCCTTGTCTATGAACTCGTAGGTTTAGGACTAAGGCTAAAGTTTATGTGAAGGCTGCTTGTGTTGATCAAAGCAGATTCATAAAAAAATGTTTCTGTACAAGTTAATTTGTCTCATTTATTAATTCTTTCATAAATTAATTAATAGGCTATTGTGTACTACATCCACACAGAAAAACACATTTTTATTGCTTTTGGGGTTTTCAGAGCAGAAAGTGATTTATTACATGAACCAATCAAAAATATAATAATAATAATAATAATGGGTCCTCTGGGACATGCAACACCTTCACCTTTTGACCACAAGATGTCATTAGTGTGCGCAGTGTTGGAAAGCTTCGAGTAATGAACCTTTTTACGATACGCTTGCGGGAAAAGCTTTGGTGCTTCAGAAAGCTTCATTTCACCATCACTAGCATATGGGTGAGTATTAGAAACTGAGTTGATTTCAATGGACTTAACTTGCTGGTAACAGTTCTCTGGTTTGCTGCAGGTGGATGCTGATTTGCAGATCTGGATCATGGTGTAAAGAAGCGGATGCAGGACATGAATCAGGTGAGTATTTCAGGTGAGTAGCCAGGTAAGTTTCTCCATAGGAATCGACGAGACCAGACACTGACTACGTTTACATGGACATCAGTAATCTAATTATTTACCTTATTCTAAATAAGCCAATATTATGATTATGGTGTTTACATGAGTTGCTTTTAGAATATTCCTTTCATGTTCCTGTTTTACATGTTATAGTACATAGATTGATTAATAGCACACGTCACCACGTGACGCCATCCGTCGTCCCCTCCGGAATTTCAGGTATAAACATATAGTTCGTCTTCGTGATGATGCCATGTACAGTTTTGGGTGTTTCATTTTTAATTATACGTCAAACGGTTGACCACTGCCATGTGTATCCTGTCGCAAAATGTGGTGAAAAGTCCTACACGACGGTAATTAGGGATGCATCAATACCACTTTTTTCAGAATGAGTCCGATACCGATACTTCAATTT
>NW_015655574.1:20212-23578 GCF_001515625.1 Sinocyclocheilus rhinocerous | reverse complement strand
TGTGATTAAGGTGTTTACATGTCTATACTGCACTTCAGTAATTCAACTAAAATAGGGGAATACTCCACGTCTTAATTTGATTTCTGTTTACTTCGAATATGACTTTAGCCGGATTAAGGTAATCAAAAATCTCTGTTTACATGGTAGATTCTTAATCAGAGTATTGTCTTAATCTTATTAAAATCGGATTATTGTTGTCCATGTTAACGTACTCACTGAGGAGTGCGTGTGAACTGCTTATGCTGGATACACACTAGGGTTGCAAAGGGGTGGAAAATATCCAGTAAATTTCCAGAAACTTTCCAAAAATACCTGGAATATTCCAAAAAAAAAAATCCTGGAAAGTTTCCAAAATTTCTGGAATATTTCTGAAATTTACTAGAAATTTTCCACCTTTTTGCAACCCTAGTACACACTAAAAGATTTTCAAAATGTGAGAGACCACAAACATGAGGACAAAAAATCCTAGATTTAACCATTTTGCTCCTATAGTGTGTGGTGTGCCGCGATGTGACAAAGACAGCACACCACACACCAACAGATTTTCAACAAGAGGCCCGACTGTGAACATGGGAAATCTCGCAAAATCTCTCGAGGCTTGAGAATAAACATGGCGGATGATAGGCAGGAAGAAATTGCGATGACTGCGTTTATGCTTCCGTCTTCTGTCAGCTCGCTTTCTGATTGAAAATTATATTCAACATGTTGAATATTTACAATTCGCGATCGGGGCGCCTCCAACGTTCTTCCGAGCAGATTCAGTCACTCTTAACCAGAGGTGGAAAGTAACGAATTACATTTACTCGCGTTACTGTAATTTGAGTAGCTTTTTTGTGTAATTCTACTTTAAGTAATTTTTTAAATATGTAATTTTACTTTTACTGAAGTATATTTTGTTTGAAGTATTGTACTTCGCTACATTTTTAAAACATTAATTACGGAGTAAAAAATAAATAAATATTGCTCCCTGGAAACTACTGCAGTAAATAATGAGCAGGAGAACAAACTGGCGCTAAAATCACAAGAAAGATGCAGACGGACACGACAGGTGTTATGGTGCAGACCCAGCTGAAAACGAAACCCCGTCGTATTCTGCTGAAGTTGAACTCGAAGGAAATGAAGTGAACCCCTGGCCATATTTAAGCTCTATTATGCAGTGTAAGCTGTGTTTGCCTAAGGAGACCAAACTAGCAGCTTATAAAATCTCCAAATCAACCCTTCGCAAGCATGTATAGGTAAGGTAAATACTTGCTTCGTTGCATTGATGGTTAAAATGAAGCTTTGACAGTTTAGCAAAAGGTTTTGCACAAATTAACCAAAAAGACAGTGGTGCGGTTGTGCGATATAGGCTATATCGTCTGCGATAATATCGTAATTGTTGTTTTAACGATGTGACATTATCAGTATTTTGCCAAAAACAAAAAACACTCCTGCAGAGTGCCGTGAAGTCTAGTAGATTAGACTAGTGCACGCGCATTTAGAATGCGTTCTTTCACTGCGTGATTCAGTCTGTTAAAATGTATTTAGAATGATCACAAAATTGAAGATATAGGGGCAGAAAATGTATATATTTATATAATTTCATAGTAAATCAATATCACACAAAGAGTGCCGTTTTTTCCTCCAAAAACCAGCATGACTACATACAGTTTTTGTTTTACAACAGTTCAATAAACAAGAAGTTAATTAAGAGACTTGCGTTTTAGACACCATATTGCCTGTTTCTGCTCTATTTCGACAACAAAAAATATTCCAAACACAGCCACCACAGCACAGTTTTGCGTCTTTGAGCAATAACGGTGTTTCGACATTTTTAGACATTCAACATTTTGTCTTATATATCAAAACATTATTTCTGCATTTGTATCCGCAGATTAAATGCATTCATGTCCTGCATTAAACAGTGTGTAAATACATCTAAATGCCACTTCCGATTAAACTTTTGTGTTTCCTCTGCATTGAAAAGATTAATTTTGTTGATACTGATTTAATTTGCCTGGTAACAGCCCAAATGTCTTATTATTCTAAATAACTGATTCTTTTATTGCTTCTGTGTGTCCTCTGCATTGACAAGATGAATGTTGTTGATACTGATTTAATTTGCCTGGTAACAGCCCAAATGTCTTATTATTCTAAATAACTGATTCTTTTATTAAAAAAACAACTGGTTTGAGATTTATAGGCCTATCCCAGGGGTGTCAAACTCAGTTCCTGGAGGACCACAGCCCTGCAGAGTTTAGTTCCAACCCTGCTCCAACACACATACCATGTACTTTTCAAATAAACCTAAATGATTAGATTAGCTGGATTAGATGTGTTTAATTAGGGTTATATCTAAACTGTGCTGGGCTGTGGCCCTCCAGGAACTGAGTTTGACACCCTTGGCCTATCCCATTTTTGCCTCCCTCCCACTGTTAAAATGTAACTAAGTAACTTTTACTCTGAGTACATTTTAAATGAGCTACTTTTTACTTTTATTTGAGTAGATTTTTAGACCGGTACTTTTACTTGTACTTAAGTAAATTTCATTAATGTAATGGTACTTTTACTTGAGTAGAATATTTTCCTCCTCTGCTCTTAACACACCTCACACCACAGGAAAATCTGATAAGATAATCTTTAGAACCACCAAGATAATCGGGACATTACCTAGGATTGTCGGAAGGGGAGAAATCGGCTCAAAATCAGCCCGATTATCTTGTGGCATGTACATGTACTGGTGCAGGTGCAGGTGATTGGGGAATGAGTGCAGGTGGTAGACAGAAGGGATCATGGGAAGTGTAGTGCTGAGTGTGAGCTGCGCTGCTGAACTGGTGACAGTAACCTTTTCTTCTTAATTTTTTTGGAAGCTTTTGCTCAACCAGGACTATGTTACAGAGCAGTGGACAAGGTACGCCTATCATCACTACCCAACTTGCTTATGGTGACATGATGTAATTTTACATGTTTTTACTTTTGTTTTGTTATTGCCCAAATTTAGGCCCCTCCATCACCAATACTCCAAATACAACTCCAAGCACTCAAAGTAAGTTGGATTTCTGATTACTGTCATGCAAGTAGTTTCAAAGAAATACACCAAGTAGTTGCCATTCAGAACTTACAGTAATCTGGGAGTTGTCAGAGCCTGGATAGTTGTGGGACTGATTTTTGTTTCCATTACCACTGTTTGAAGAATCAACAGTGATGAAATAGGTAGTGTACAATTACACTACATGTCATTTATCATTGGATGTTGTTCATGTATGATAACGGCGGTGTTTAATTCACTCTTGTGGTATAGGGCAGTGGTTTTCAAACTTGTTTAAGAGCATTCCTACTTTTTTCTTTTTAAATTAATGCGGCCCATATGTATGTATGTGTGTGTAT
>NW_015655574.1:12517-18083 GCF_001515625.1 Sinocyclocheilus rhinocerous | reverse complement strand
AAGTACATTTACTTGAGTATTGTACTTAAGTACACTTTTTGAGTATCTGTACTTTACTTGAGTATTACTTTTTCAGGAAACTTATGACTTTAACGTCACTACATTTGAAACACAAATATTGTACTTTTCACTCCACTACATTTCTATCAAGGTCCTCAAAGTAGAAAGTCGTTACTATGTAGTACCTTTAAAGTCAGTGGGTGATTTTTTTTCTTCTCTAAATGTGATTGGTGTTTTTACAGGTGATAGACAGCCTATCAGTAATCGCTCTTAAAGGGTCACGTGAACTTCAATAATTTTCAGACCGTTTTTTTTAATCCTTCTGACAAAGACAACTGCTGACAAAATGGAAGAAGACGTCTCCTCGGTGCAGTTCGTGCATCCATGGCCATACTTATAAAATATGTTTCAGTTTTGTGAAAAGATTAAAGACTCGTTTCGTTTAAAATGTTTGCTTTGTTTGCCAAAAACGAACCATATCACAGCCTTCAAAAACTCGCCGTCCAACCTGCGGAAGCATGTTGAGGTATGTAAACTTTTAATTTCTGGTAAACCTTTGAAATGGAATCTGTGCTTTTAGAGCTAATGTTTCAGTATGAAATATATAGTTAACGTTAGTCAAATAATGTTTTATGGATTTGCCCGCCAAGTTGCCGCTAATGCAATGATGTCAGTTAGCATGAAAAAACGTAGTTCGGGCTGACATAATATTCTAGTATGATTTCAACTTTGAAAAGAGATTTGTAACTTTTAAATAAGCATTTAAATTAGTTAAGTAGTCATTTGCTAGCATGTCGGATGGAGCATCGCTTAACCACCATAATGACGTAGCGTGCGTTTATTTGTGAATTCAAATGTGAATAAATGTAAAAGTGTTTATGTTTCTGTCTTGTACATTTTATTGTTTTTGTATAATTATTATAGTTACATGTTATTTACCATAAGTTTTATGCTGCTTGGTTGTAGCGCTAGCTTAAGCAGTCTACTGTACCAGTAATGCTATCTTAATACAGCCTATGGTAGGAGCTTGTCATCTTAAATAACGTTATGGTTATTGGGTAAATGAGATGTGTCCTTTTGTTCTCCTACAACTAACTACCTATAATGTCAATATATTTGAATGTGCTTTTAATGCCAATCTGACATGATTTGGGGCCTTTTAACTAAAAATACTCCCCAAATGTTGTTTTTTTACAGAGGAAGCACGGATGTCACTTGAAGAAATATAGTGAACTGACTACAGCTGCATGTAAGAGAAAATATGAGGCTGGGACATCTTCATCTTACTCAAATTTTAAACAGATTAAGCTTGAAGAAACAAAGCAGGTGTCTCAAAAATCTGTTGACAATGCTATACTCAACTTCATAGTTCAAGGTCTCCAGCCCTTTTCTCTTGTTGAACAGCCTTCATTCCAAAACCTTGTTCGGGATTTACAACCAAACAGCACAGTCATGTCTCGAACTACTGTGCGGCGCAAGATTGATTCAGCCATAATAACAATGAAAGAGCAGGTGAAAGAAGCAATGAGGAAGGCTGCATACATTGCCACAACAACTGATTGTTGGACTGCAAGGAGGAGGAGTTTTATTGGCATTACAGCACACTGGCTGGATCCTTGCAGTTTTGGGAGGCATTCTGTTGCTCTTGCATTCAAACAGTTGAAGGGCTCACATACATTTGATCTCTTGGCATGTGCAATGCACGACATACACACAGAATATGGAATCTGTGCAAAAATAGTCAGAACCACAACAGACAATGGTTCAAATTTTATTAAGGCATTTCATGTGTTTGGACCAGATGAAAACAACAATGTCACTACTGAAGAGGTAACTGAGGAAGTAACAACTCCAGAAGAAGGAGAAGATGATGACCCTGGTGAGATGGAAGTGGAATTCATCGATGTTGAAGCCATTTTGGATGAGGATGATGGCCTTCAGTACCAACTGCCAAAGCATCACCGGTGCGCTTGCCATTTGCTCAATTTGGTTTCTACCGTGGATGTCAATAATGCAAAAAGGGCAGAGGCCTACAAGAAGCTGTCAAGGTCAGCCTTCTCTAAGTGTCAGGCTCTCTGGAACAAGACTTCAAGGTCCACTATTGCTGCAGAGGTTGTTGAAGAGCACTGTAAGCTGCAGCTGTTACAGCCTAATGCAACAAGATGGAACTCATTTTATTTGGCTGTGGAGCGTATTGTGAGAATCCTTAAAGATCAAGGAGAAGGGGCAATGAGAGCTGCACGGCTCGGCTCGGTTTGCGTTTCCACTGCAGTTTAGTACCGTTTTAGAGTGGGCGGGATTATTCACATGTCGTTTTGGTTGCACCGCCTCTACTGCCGTGACATCATCGTAAACGCGCCACAAACAAACACACAACAATGGAGCATATCGATGGAATGGTGTTCTTCATTCTCGGCATGTGGATGTTTTTAACAGCAAGAAGGAGGAGTTTGTTTCAAAAGAGGCTGATGGCAGCCAAACAAAACACAGCTAAAAAATACAAGAGAGTTTGGGAACTCTTACAACAACACGCAGACGACGACAACACTTGGTTTGCTCGACGGCGCGCAAGGGTAAGCATCTAAAAGCACATCACTTTATCTCTGTCATCTCTGTCGCAAAGCAAATAATGAACTTAACTGCCAGTATAACATATTAAAATGCGTATTACAGAGCTTACAGAGCTTCCACATTTCGCAAAAAAGTCGCCGCAACAGACCATCTGTTTGGACATTTAACCGAGCTTCAGAGTGGTGGGATGTGATTGTTCCCGGTTTTACAGACACTCAGTGGCTGGAGAACTTTAGAATGTCCGAAGAAACATTTATCCACTTATGCAACAAACTGCGTCCAGCGATGGAGAGACGGGACACAAACTTCCGCATGTGTGTACCTCTAAAGAAAAGAGTAGCCATCGCACTGTGGAAGCTTGCAACCGGCGCTGAGTACAGAAGTGTTGGACATCTTTTTGGTGTAAGCATAACAACTGTGTGTCGGTGTGTTCAGGAGTTCTGTGCAGCAGCAGAAACCCTGTTGGTACCAGAGCAAATTCGTTATCCAGATCAGGTAAAGTTTAACTAAAAATACTCTGTTGTTGGTGGGGTTTTTTTTACAGAGGAAGCACGGATGTCACTTGAAGAAATATAGTGAACTGACTACAGCTGCATGTAAGAGAAAATATGAGGCTGGGACATCTTCATCTTACTCAAATTTTAAACAGATTAAGCTTGAAGAAACAAAGCAGGTGTCTCAAAAATCTGTTGACAATGCTATACTCAACTTCATAGTTCAAGGTCTCCAGCCCTTTTCTCTTGTTGAACAGCCTTCATTCCAAAACCTTGTTCGGGATTTACAACCAAACAGCACAGTCATGTCTCGAACTACTGTGCGGCGCAAGATTGATTCAGCCATAATAATAATAATAATAATAATGAAAGAGCAGGTGAAAGAAGCTATGAGAAAGGCTGCATACATTGCCACAACTACTCATTGTTGGACTGCAAGGAGGAGGAGTTCTATTGGCATTACAGCACACTGGCTGGATCCTTGCAGTTTTGAGAGGCATTCTGTTGCTCTTGCATTCAAACAGTTGAAGGGCTCACATACATCTCTTGGCATGTGCAATGCACGACATATACACAGAATATGGATGGCCCATTATTTCCTCATTTACCTTTTTTTTTTAAACTTTGAACTTATACACGTGTAAAACTTGTCATAATGAAAAGATTATAAAAAATAATGACAAACCTCTAATTGTTTCTTATTTAGGCCTCCATTATATCAAGGAAAATCTTCCTGATCATGATGGGAGTCTTCAGCCTGTTGACAACTCCTCAAGCACTTCAGATGAAGAGGATTTCTTCTCTAATATCAAGCATGCACACACACAGGAGACATCCAAACAACTGGATGCATACCTATCAGGAACAGCTGAAGGTATGACTTTGTTGACATCTTATCCAGCCCTAGCCAACCTGTCGCTCAAGCTGAACACAGCCCTCCCTGCCTCGGCAGCCTGCGAAAGGCTTTTTAGTGCTGCTGGACTGATCTTCACCCCAAGAAGGGGAGCAATTAATTCACATAACTTTGAGAACCAGCTTCTCCTTAAGATGAATAAGGACTTTTTCAGCTTTGACTGATTTGACCATAGTCAAGATTTCTGTCTTCTGTCATAATTAATATTGACCTGTAAAAGACGGTATCATTGTTTTCAAAACAAAATGAAAAAATTTCATTTTCAAATGTCAAACATGTTCCCGCCCCCCCCCATAAAGCAGCATTGCTGTTGGGCAGTTATATAGCTATGGTTGTGTAGTTGGGTTAGCAGGTTGGATTATTTGTTTTTATTTTATTTATTTCTGATTACAGAAATTTCACTGTCCATTTGATTCAAATGTGGATAAATTAATACACTTTGATGTGTGTACACACTGCTACAGCTGTGTGAGAACACTACCGTGCTGCTTTTGTGATGGTGGGTAGGAGTGTTAAATAAAGAAAATGATTATGAAAGTCATTTTTTTCCCAAAGATGTTCAGTTGTTTCATTTCTATTGTTTTTTTTTAACATTCTTAAAAGCTCTTTATTCCACAGATATTACAAACTAGTCAGTGTATTAATATTAAATAATATTTCTAATCACGAACCACACCAAACCTAAACCTAAGGTCACTACACACTAACAAATTAACCTCCTAACATCTACACCTAACAGCCATACACCTAATGTCTATAGACCTAGGCCACACACCCCTAATTTTTATAAAATTACGGAAATAAAATATAATAATAATATTATAAATAAAAGCTCATATTTATACCGAGCGAGGGTATGGCCCTGGAGTCTTGACAGATCAAGAGGTCAACGGAAATGATTATAGAAAATGAGGTGATCATTGGTGACTTTGTTAGTGTTCTTTTAACACTGAGAGATCTGTTGGTCTGGTTTCTTAAGTTTACAACCAACCCCCTAAAACTTACCCTCTTCAGGGATCACGTGTATCTGGCCAGGGAACTTCGGAACAACTTGGTCGTGGCACTCAAAGTACTGTTCAAAAATCAAACTCCGTGTAGCTTCGCTTTTCTATGGAATCTCTAAACTACAGAGAGTGACAGTAAGATAAAGTGATAAAATATAACTTAATTCCGACCATATTTCTGATATGATCTATCAAACTAATCTGATTAATTTGATCGTTCGCTTTTATTCTAAAACTGTGAGTGCAGCGCGTTAGCATTTGTTAGCCAGTTAGCTTGTCATTCACGTTTCCATTCGCATCTATTGCGGTTTTCTTTTTTTCTCGCTCCGTTTCTTTTGTCTCACGCTCCGTTTTTTTCGCGAGTTCATCAACAGTGGTAAGTAAGTCAGAATCATTCATCAATCACGGTGAGTAATGGCTTCTTCTCATGCTATTGTTGCTTGCACTGCTTGCCACATGTATAGTTTAGCTCTCTCTGTCGGCAACGAGGGATTCACATGTGATAAATGCAGGGAAATAGTTAGGCTGACAGAGAAGATTTCAGAATTAGAGACGCGCATCCAAACTTTAATTGAGGACAGTAA
>NW_015655574.1:8200-9841 GCF_001515625.1 Sinocyclocheilus rhinocerous | reverse complement strand
GACAAGAACCAGACTGAGATTCCTTAGGAGACCTTTTAACCTCTCTGGTCTTCACAGAACATGTCCTTACGTCCACAGAATGGCACAGAAATTGCCTTTCCATGTATATATGCACCTAAATGACCCTAAAAGGACTTATGAGGAACTAATCATTGCTATGCATAACTCTATATCATGTATGTAACCTACACATTTGACTATCATGTCCTAATCACTTATTGTGTATGTATTTTGAATAACTATTGAATAGTGTATAGGATTATATTCATGTTGGGTATGTATGAGTTTCAGTGATAGCAATCACAAGCTCTTTGGATTGGCTTCCCCCACCTCTGAGACACAGAACAGACTGAGATTCCTTACAGACATTTTAACCTCTCTGGTCTTCACAGAACGCATCCTTACGTCCACAGAATGCCACAGAAACTGCATTTCCATGTGAATATGCATCTAAATGACACTAATAGGACTTGTGAGCAACTAATCATTTCTATGCATAACTCCATATTATGTATGTAACCCACACGTTTAACTATCATGTTTTAATCACGTATTGTGTATGTCTTTTTGATAACTATTGAATAGCTTAAGGGTTCATATTCATGTTTAGTATGCGTGTGTTTGAATCTTCTTGCTTGAAACGTTTCTTCCAATCAATTCTTTGTCAAATGTACCATATTCTTGTTATAGAAATCATGTCCAAAATTATAACTCTGCAAGAGCGGGAAAATTCGGACCATGTGACTGATAAGATAACATTTGATTTATTTAATATATAGCAACACCCCGAGCTAAGACAGTGTCTAATTGGTCAAAACACCAGTTGGGATGTGTCCAACAGCCCAGTTTAAATACTCAGGACACTATCAAATTATGCTTTTTTTTTAGTCATCGCTTTTAGCCACTGCTTTTAGTCATGGCTTTTTGCCATTACTTTTGCATTCTTTGAGCGCCATTCCAGCGTGCTTCGACCTGCACGCCCGCTGCTACTTTTTTCAGTCATCACCTTTTGCGCTCTTTGAGCGTGCTCTGGCTTACACGCCAGCTCCTCCAAAACCATGAGGAGAAATGCCACCTAGTCTCGTCAAACTTTACTCTTTTCGTTCTTTTACTTTAGTTTCTTTTCTTCTCTGTTGAGAGTTTCGTGTTCTGAGTTAAGTTTTGTCTCAGAGTTCACCTCGAGTCTGTGACTGCCTCAAAACTTCAACCAGCCAACAACTCCGCATCTTCAGCCAACGCCCAACCATTGGCTTCCCAAGACGTCACTTCAACGACTACTGAACTTCCAGCCAATCAGCAACCTCGGGAAACCCCCTTTTCTGCATGGACCACAAGGGAACCCCTTACACAGACAACGCAAGTACCTCCAGATTCTAGGTGAACTTAATAGAATTTTAACATTTAATATAAATTTTAACCTCATTGAGCAACTCAATGCGAGGGTTGATTAAGTGATTGATGGCTGTTCAGGTCTATGCAATTGCACATATTGCTATAAACTTGGGATTTCACATTTTCATTCTCTTAAACTCATTCTTTCCTCACTTTCTTTCTTCCTGCAACTTGTGTGAATGTGTGAATGCGTGCGTTTATGTGTTAGACTAGTTTATATGTCTTAGATTTATCCAATAAAGCCTTATT
>NW_015655574.1:4360-7397 GCF_001515625.1 Sinocyclocheilus rhinocerous | reverse complement strand
ATCTTAGCGCTGCGTTTGACACTATTGACCACAACATTCTTTTGCATAGACTAGAAAACTTTGTTGGCATTAATGGAAGTGCATTAGCATGGTTCAAATCGTACTTATCTGACCGCCATCAATTCGTAGCATTGAATGAAGAGGTGTCATATCGATCAGAAGTGCAGTATGGAGTACCTGAAGGCTCAGTACTAGGGCGGTTACTTTTCACACATTACATGTTACGCTTGGGAGATATAATCAGGAAACACGGTGTTAGCTTTCACTGTTATGCTGATGACACTCAGCTCTATATTTTTTCGCGGCCCGGCGAAACATACCAATATGAAAAACTAACAGAATGCAAAAGTCGATATAAAAAACTGGAAAAACCTCCGCATGTAATAACCTAGAACACTGTCTAACACTTTATGGCTGCTCTGTCAATTTTTCATAATCAGTTAGGAACCTAGGTGTGCTATTTGATAGCAATCTTTCCTTCGAAAGCCACATTTCAAGCATTTGTAAAACTGCATTTTTCCATCTCGAAAATATATCTACTTCACCACGACCATGTCACCCAGCTCACTTATCCACTTAAGCCATCCCAATGATCACAATATCACCACCCACACCCACTCCAAATTCTGATATAGAAGAACTTGAGTATTTTCTAAATGACAACTTTACTAATGAAAATAAGTCCCCAACTAAAAATGCACCAACAGTTTCATCTCCTGACTAAGATGTTATCCCAGCCACTCCACAAAGCCAATACAATGGCTTTTTCCTTTGCAAACTCTCAGATGAATAAGATTTTGGTTTTAAATACTAATATTTCATGTTATATTATTGCATTTGTTAACATTTCATTTATTGCAAACTATGCATGGATTTTTGTTCGACTGCATTTAAACTGATATAAAGAGGTGAAAATATTTAGAACATCCACAAGAATAACAAAATGTTAAAGTTCTTTCAATCCATTGCTATAATTTCTCTTTATTTCAAAAGGACTGCAGCCAAAACATTATAATTTAAGCTTTTATTAAAGCTGTCTTCTCTATAGTAGCTTAATTTTTTGTCCCAAATACTGAAGTGCTTTCTGCTTTCCACAAAACCAGTTTGGTGTGCATTATGCAGACAATGGAACTGTCTAATGAGGTACATTGTTCTGTTGTGCTGCAGTAAGAGTGACAACCCACTGCTCCCACACCCTTTGTAACATGCTTACACTGCAAAAAAAGTCATCTTAATTTTGTCTTATTTCTAGTTATAATATTTAAAAATACTCAAATCAAGATGCACTAGATAAGCAAAATAATGTAAGACCCAAAATTGTTTTAGAGGCTGTATCTCAGCCAAAATGTGATCAATTGAAACAAAATTTGGTACACTTCATCAACACCATGATCTGAGGGTCCATGCCAAAGGTGGGAACAGCGACACCTATGCGTCTTGATACCAAAAATGCACAGACCTCTGGCTTATTTGAACAGTTAGTCAGAAAATCATAAATTTGCTGTCTATGGATTACTTGGGTCATTCCGAATCTGGCAATATCAATTTTGCCAGGATTGGCTGAACCATGTGTCCGCCATTTTGAAATTTGACAAATTGGTAGGGATCATCAACACCATGTCCTGGAGGTACTTCGGAGGTTTGAAGACAGTGCCACCTAGTGTTCCAGAGATATAACGATTCTTACTTTTCACTGGCTGGCTGACAAACATAGCCAGGGTCCCCTTGGTAGACTGTTAAAAGACATTCGCAGGGATTAAAGTTCTCTGTCGCTATGACGGATTTCCGTTAATTGCAGCGAGTCTACGACGGATTTCAGTCAATTAGAAAAAATGAGGGGAAAAGAAACATGCCGCTCGCATCATTCACAGTCGGGTTATTAGCAGAGAACACAGAGCAGGACTTGAATTTCGGCGCGGGATTGCAGCTATTAATAACAATTGTACTCATTCCCGCAGGTTCCCTGCTTATAACGCGATGACAGATGACGGAACGTATCATTAGCACGTGCTTTTGAGTCTTGAGAACTCTCGCGCTCTCATTTTCTGTGCACCCACAGATCGCGATAAGGAGAGTGACAACTTTTAATAGTTAAGGGAGTTTGCAAATGTGTTTATTGAACTGTTGTATTAAATCAATATCAAAGTACTGCCTGATTTTGCGCTATTTCTTCAACAAAAATAGTTCCAAATATAGTAACAGTTCAGCCGCTGCGCATCTCTAAAAGCAAACAGCGGTGTTTCATTCATTCAATGAAAGTGCGTTTTTGAACGAATCTAGTAGGGATGCTCCGATCGATCGGCATCGGCCGATAATCATATTTTATGACTCGATCGGTACTCACCAACTTGGCTGATCTCAGGAACCGATCGCAATTTGATGACATCAACGCGTGACAACGTACATGATGCGTGGGGACATAAATGATTTGGCGCCGCAGTCATGTCATCGCTGGTGTGGCAATGCTATGACGTTTCGAGAAAAAATGTAAAATTTGCTGTTTGTCGTGTATGTTTTGCATGATTAATCTTCACAGCAGATTCAGTGACGTTAGAGCTGATCTGAGCCTCACTGCACACATCTGGGGCGCGTTACGGCTCCACGGCCACCGGAGCTTTCTGAAGCGGCTCTCTGCGCTGCTTGGTTAAAAATAGTATTTTGGGAGTTGTCACAGCGTGGAGGACGGAACAAAAACAGGTTTCCCCAATAACAGCCGTACACAAAGCAGCGCTGAGCTCACAAACGCTGCTTTATCAGGCATATAACATGCAAGATGAAATGAAAATGACATCGAAAATTTTCTAAAGATAGTCTTCCTTCAGATATACAGTGATATAAAAACACCCGTACCTCATTTTGATTTTTAAACGTGCAGTACATGCTCATGTTTATTCAACCAAGCCTTTTGGAAAATCCATCAGTTTTGATTTTGTGGTGAGCGCCACAAATAAATGTATGGGAAACATCCCACAGCACAACCACCTGAGCCCAACTTCAGTCTACTCATCACCTTAACTTTAACTGCGTTTGTAGCCGG
>NW_015655574.1:3259-3895 GCF_001515625.1 Sinocyclocheilus rhinocerous | reverse complement strand
CAATCACCATGACAAGAAATCGGTACTCAGTATCGGCTGCAAAAATCCTGATCGGAGAATCCCTAGTATCTAGTGATTCAGTGATTCATGATTACCCATTCATAAAGACAGTCACTTGGTTCATTCCTGAAGTAATCAGCTGTTCGAACGAATCAATTGAATGCGATAAAATTCAGCGATAAAATCAGTGACTTGCCGCCACCTGCTGGCGGATTTAGTTTCATTTTTATCGTATAATTTCAGTTATTTAAATAATTTAATATTTCTGTATTCAAAATGTTATATTTAAAACATTAATCTCCACATGAATTTATGAATTTAATTGCACTCATGTCACCTCTGAGCCTCATTAAACGTCTGAAAATGTACCTGTGCCACCTCTGCACAAATAAATTTTTTATTAATACTAATTTCATATGATTGGTAACTTATGTCTTATTCTACTTATTATATTGTTTTAAATAGAAATTTTAAAAAGTTTATAAGCATACATTTTTAAATTTGACAGATGAAAATGATGCCATTACAAAAGGTAAAAAGAAAATACTCCTGTAAGTCACGAGTCAAATGTCACCTCGTATTAGGAAGGCTAATTTTTGATCAGAATTTTTGATTATTGATCAGAAGGTGCTCCTA
>NW_015655574.1:0-1856 GCF_001515625.1 Sinocyclocheilus rhinocerous | reverse complement strand
GGAGTCAAATATCACCTCATATTAGGAAGGCTAATTTTTGATCAGAATTTTTGATTATTGATCAGAAGGTGCTCCTAAATTTTTTAAATTAGGAGGACAAGAGCTCCTAAAAAGAAAAGCAAGCATAGAGCCATGTGTAACAATATATTAGATCCGTGCATGTGGTCTTAAAGAGACAGCAGCCTAAATAAACCTCCTGCTGTCTTTCATTATACAGTGAAGACTAACCAGTGTTATTTTACAGTTGAATAGATTATAGTTAGACCTAACTGAAAAAATTAAAGTACTGTTAATTTAATTCGTATCTTATTGTTTTTGTTTGTGCTATTGATTGTCATTAATTTATTTGTTATTATTTACTATTTGTCTTTTTTTAGTTAAAATAAATTCAATTCTGAGTGCACCTGATTCTTGGGTGGGGTGGGGAGGGGACGTGGTCCATGAGAAATAGTCCTGCCACCACAGCTGGAAAAAATCGTAGGAAACACTGCATACATTTAATAAAATTAGAAAAATGCCATTACAAAGCTAAAAAGAAAATGCCCCTGAAATCACTTTGAGTCAAATGTCACCTCGTATTAGGAAGGCTTATTTTTGATCATAATTTTTAATTATTGATCAGAAGGTGTTCCTACATTTTTTTTAATTAGGAGGACAAGCGCTCCTAATTACAATAAAAAATATTTACTTGTTCTATTTTTTTTTTTTATTCTTCTTTTATTATCTGTGTTTTTGTTCTGTTGCGGTCATTCTGTTGCACTGCGAAAACAAATTCCTCGTATGTGTAAACATACCTGGCAATAAAGCTCATTCTGATTCTGAAAACAATGTTTTTGTTGCAGGTTATGACTGATATATAAAACACAGTGGGAATATATGCCAAAAACTATTTATAGCATGACATATGTATTTATATGTTTGTCATATGTCACTATATATTGACATTAACCTGGTGGTCATAGAGAGGGGAATGTATATTATTTAATTTTATATTATACTGTAAATGTTCTAATGTTTGTTTTGTAATGTAATGTGTTATGAAACATGTTTTTGGAAAGTACTTAAATGTTTAATAATCTGCGTTTAATAAATGGCTTTTATAAACTCTAGTGATTGTCATTAATTAATTATTAGCTAATGGTTTGCGAATATATCATTATGTTATAACTTTACTTGTTGAGGCTCATCATTATTAATAACAATCCTTCATGCAGAACGTCCAAAAAAAGAAAGATTGTGTAGAGTTGGAGCAATTCTTACAGTTCATGCATTTGTGTAACTGATAGCAATATTACTACAGTATATAAGAATATCTTAAGGATTTGAGGATACATGCATGATTGATTAGAGCTTTCTGAATGATTATATCGGTGTGCTGAAGGAGTAAAAGCACAGCGGGATGTTTGTGTGTGTGATGAAAGTCTGAACTTCATCAAAACATCAGGAGACTAATTTCTACTGACTCCACAAAAGAAACAAACTAAAGCCCTCAAAAGAACAGCATCGTTCTGACTTTTTTTTCTTTCATTCCTCTTCTTTCTCCAAACACACATACTCAATATTCTCTCTCATTCATTCATCACACTCTCACTCTCAGACTTCTTTCTCTTCCAGCCAGAAAAAAGTGGAGCTTTTCTAACGTCTCTCATTGATGTCAAACACCTGCCGACACTAATTAAACATCATTCAGCTAATTAATTAAACATAATTCAGCTAATTAATCAACTAATTAACTAGTGATAGAGAAACAAAGCTCTCAATCAATTGACCTGACCTGTTGAAAAGAGATGGGGTGGTGCCGCTCTTCTCTCTAGAAATATGGCACATAGGCTGCGTCCGAAACCGCCTACTTCTCT
>NW_015655573.1:544865-548713 GCF_001515625.1 Sinocyclocheilus rhinocerous | reverse complement strand
AATTATAAAATTAAAAAAAATTATATATATATATATATAAATTTAAAAAAAATTTGCACTGCTATGCCACGGTGACATTAATTAATTTCTACAAGCGGGATGTGTTTACAAGGACCTATAATAATAATAATAATAATAATAATAATAGCTTAGCCACAGCTTAGTTACAGTTCAAGATTTCCTGTTGATGAACTGTAGTACACAGAGATTTGTGGCACTACTGGAACAAAACAAAGAGCCATAAGGTCAAAAAGGGTACCATGATCAGATCATGACCACATTAAAATTTCATTCTGATTCATTCGGTTTACTTAAGTGGTCATTCACACTATTCTGAAAATATATATATTATTATGTCAATAATTCCTTAGAATAATCTCCAATGATTAACGTGCAATGGGAAAAGGCAAAACATGTAACCGAACATCCTCATCCAGGCAGTTTTCTTCTTCGTGATGATAAAGATGCGGTGTGGATCACTGCCGTTACAGCGTTACAACATTACAGCGCCAAATCCATATGGAAGCACTTCACGCATAAAAGATGGTGTGGAAGGGATCCGGGGTTGGTTTCTAGCTCTGGTAGCTGACCTACGGACAGTTTCGCATTGGCAGCAAGGCAACACGGTAATAATCTGGGGTAAAGAGCCGTCACAGCAAACACAAGCTGGGTTCACAGAGTGTATTGTCTTTGCACAGTCTGAACAACTAACACATGATTATTTCTCCTCATAAATTCATATATCAATACTTTTTTATAAATAAAAGAGTACTCAAATCCTGAAAAAAAAAAAGTGCAAAAAGGGATCTTTACAGAAGTTCTGCCTCCTTAAAGGAATAGTTCAGACAAAACTGAAAATTTGCTAAAAAACCGCTCGGGCCATCCAAGATGTAGATGAGTTTGTTTCTTCATCAGATTTGGAGAAATGTAGCAGTACATCACTTGCTCAGCAATGGATCCTCTGCAGTGAATGGGTGCCGTCAGAATGAGAGTCCAAACAGCTGATAAAAACATCACAATAATCCACAAGTAATCCACACCACTCCAGTCCATCAGTTAACGTCTTGTGAAGTGAAAAGATGCATGTTTGTAAGAAACAAATCCATCATTAAGAGGATTTTAACTTTAAAACACTGCTCCCAACTAAAATACGAGTCCATAATCCATAATATTGTGGATTATTGTGATGTTTTTATCAGCTGTTTGGACTCTCATTCTGACGGCACCCATTCAATGCAGAGCATCCATTGGTGAGCAAGTGATGGAATGATACGTTTCTCCAAATCTGATGAAGAAACAAACTCATCAACATCTTGGATGGCCTGAGGGTGAGCGCATTTTCAGAAAATGTTCATTTTTGGGTGAACTATTCCTTTAAATATTAAAATTCTTATGCTAGTGATGAAGACCTTCTCAGAGATTAAACCAGAGGAAATGGAGCTGAACTGTAAATTATAACAAATGTCTCAATGCAAAACCTAAATGATCAGGAAACCTGTTTGGAAATAATCATTATTTTGCCATTTTTGGATGTTCACCTTTGATTTCAACATGAAATGCCATTTACAATCCATTTTACTGTCAGTGTAAAACTGAATATACAGTGAGATTTAGTGGGACTTTATTTTTTAAAAGCTCTCACGGTGTACCATTATTGCCAAATCATTTATTATAATGCTTAAAAATCATGCAAAATGAGACCAGGAACACTTACACTGCTGTAGTTGGGGTTGGTAAGATTTTTTATGTTTTTAAAAGAAGTTAAAACATTAATATTGTAAAATATTATTACAATTTAAAATAGCTATTCTATATGAATGTATTTTAAAATGTTCTGTGATTCAAAGCTGAATTTTCAGCATCTTTACACCAGTCTTCAGTGTCACATGATCCTTCAGAAATCATTCTGATATGCTGATTCGCTGCTTAAGGAACTATTATAATTAACAATGTTGAAAACAGTTGAACTTCTTCATGTTTTTGTGAAACCGTGATTCTTTGATGAATAGTCACATTATAAATGTCACTTTTGATCAACTTAATGAGCCCTTGCTTAAAAATAAATAAAACGACAGTGTAAACAGAAAGTAAACAGCAAACATTTCTCCGTTAACTCTTTGAGAAGGTCTTCATTCCTGATGGTTAGACACTAAAATGTGCACATATGACCGAACAACATCTTGAAAAAACTAAATTGGCAACAGACCTCGGCCGACTGCCAATACTGGCTCACAGCAATGTACCTTTCCTCTAGAAAAGACTGGGATCCTGTGGGTACATCATCATTTCAGTTAGTATTCCTTAAAAACATAATCAGAGAGTATAAATGGAACAAGCGAAGGATGCAAGGTCCTTTCATAACCAACCATCTTTAGAAGATACATACGACTGAGGAAGATAGAAACCACTAAATCCTTGAACCTCTGAGAGATACGAACAATAAATACAAAACAAAACAATTATAATAAAAGATATGTACACACATTTCCAACAATAGGGTCTCTATAATACTTTAAACTATTAAAAAGGCATACAAATATACTTCTGCTCAACGTGTGAAGCACTAACCGGGTCAGTTAGAAAATTAATAAAGGATAAATTATTATACAAAATTCATGACCGGTTAAAGTTGCTTTACAACAGGGGTGCGAGTTCTGTCTTTTTTTTCTTTTTCTTTTTTGTTAAATCCACGAACACTTGTGTGTCAAAAACAAATACTCAAAAACCTGAATTCATTCCGTTTAGAAAAATACAACTTGCCGAAAAAGCGTCTGTAAAATATTCCCTTGTTTGAAACGTTTTTTCCCCTCCTTTGTACGTAGTTCAGATTTGAAATTAAGTGCACTTAATCGATCGACACGGTTGAGTCTGAAGGGCTTCCCCTTCATGTTGTCCCCATCTAAGTGAAAATAAAAAATAAAACTCCATATCGCGCAATGTCTGAAACGGGTTGTGTACTGGTTAAATCAAAATCTGAATCTGCATGAAACTGAAGTTTGTGTCATTTCAAAGGAAACGTGAGAAATCATTCTTGGATAAGCTGGCAGATGTAGAGTTTATTCCTAACGGGAACGGAACGGAAGAAGCTCTGTTGGAAAGGAGGACACAAAGGACGTGACTCAACCGTAGAGTGATAAGAGGCAGCGGTGGGATCAAGGCAGGACAGACACAGTGTCTCTCAGGACGTCCGAAGCTCTTCTCAAACTCACACTGCATCAGTGAGGGACCTTGGGCTACAAAATAGGTCGTGGTTAGTACGTTTGCATATGCAAGATTTGTGAAATTGCAGGCAAAAACCACAAGTGTCATTCATGAGATGGAAGAAAAATCCAAAAATGGCATTAAAGTAATGTAGGAATACATCATAGTATCCAACGTTCTTACACCTGTGGAACTAAGAATTTCCATGGTTTCCAGACATTTTGTAAGGATTCGTAAAAAAACTAACACAAAATTAGAAGAAAAAAATTATAGTCACTACAAAATTTCATGATTAAAAAAAAAAAAGATTACACATCTTTCATGGGCAAGGGGAAAAAATAGAAAAAATACAGACACTAGAAATATTCCATGATTTTAAATAACGTATTATTTATATAATATAAAAATATAACTAATAATAATAAATATTATGATTATATAATATTATAATTCTTTTCCAGAATAGAAAAAAATATAATGGAAATAGAGAATATATGTATACTAGAAAAATAGTCATTATAAAAATCACAACCTTTCAAAATATTATTGTAAAAATATTTATTATTTTTAATAAATATATATTAGGGGTGTGACGAGACACTTATCCCACGAGACGAGACACGAGACTGGGTTCACGAGACGAGATT
>NW_015655573.1:540230-544816 GCF_001515625.1 Sinocyclocheilus rhinocerous | reverse complement strand
TATATATTTTTTTTTTATTAAAAATATATATTATAAAAAACTAAAAACTATTAAAAAAATTATAAATCTTTTCCAGGCCTGCAAATCACATATTGAAATTCTTTAATATTTTATAAGATTTTTTTTAAAGATTTTTTTTTGTATTTTATATACAAAATATTAATATATCTTATGTCATATTGATTGAATGAGTGTTTTTCAGTGGAAAAACCAACATGAAAAAAAATCTGAATCTCTTTGAGGGGTCTATAAACATACATTGCTGCATTTTTTAACATCATGTCATGCTGAAAATTCACTCTCGCATCTGTTTTACCTGTCTGGGGAGGGCGCGGTGGGGCGATTCGGCGACTGACGGCAGCAAACCGCTGCTGCTCTTCCTGAATATCCCATCCAGTGCTGTGGATTTGGTGCTTTTGCTGGGTTTGTCGCTGCCGGCGCTCGATCCAGAGCTCTTCCTCTTCCTCCCATCAGAGGATCCGTAGGGCAGCGGGCTGTGGGACGAGATGCCCCCGTGATCCCCGGTGAGCGCCTGCGGGAGGGACAGCTCCACGCTCCCGTCCTTGTCTTGGTCCCTCGGCCCCTGGCCCCCCGGCCGTTGCTTGGCCCGCACGCTAAGGGCCGCCGTCCCGTTACTGATGTGCGCCACGCCCAGTGGCAGATGGTAGCTGTTCCCGCTGGTCCCACTCTTTCGTGACTCAGAGGCGGGAGGTGCTTTCCGCTTTTTAGATCCTGTTCTGTCCCCTGAGGCTTTGGGCGGCTTGGCCGGTTTATTCCGCTGTGGTCTGGGTCTGGGTTCGGGGTCCCGGATGCAGAAAACCCCACCTCCGTTATGAGAGAAAGAGGTGGAGTATGAGACCATGGAGACGCCGTCCAGAGGAGCCGTGAGCGCGTGGTTGGAGACGAACGGAGAGCCGAGGGGAGAAACTTCAGTCGGGCTTGTCACGCTCTCCACCGCTTGGGGGACTTTCCTGTGAGAAACAGGATATGACATCACCAGTGTGTGGTAGGAAACCATGTGGCATGTTAACCTAAAAGTTGTGTGGTTACTGAGTGAAAGAAAACGTTTGTGCCTTTGTAAAGCCATTCAAGCACTACAACTACACAGCTCAACTGAAGCCGTTAACATTCACTTAATTCATTTCAGCCCAAATGAAAGGCTTATGAGAAAAACCTCACCAAATAAATCTAAAAAAATTATTATAATAATAATATTTTGCATAAAGAAAATGAAGCAATATTATTTTCGTGAAGTTATATTTTTTATATATATTATTTATAGCTGTAGTATTATTATTTAATATTAATTATTATTATTATTATTATTAAACATGAATTATGTCAGGTATTACAGAATAATTGTAAAAATATGAATTATTAATTTAATTATTATTAAATAAAAAAATATTTGTAAATGTGCTAAACCACCATGACAATGTTTAATAAGAATTATTGTTTATTTATTATTTACTATCAATTAACAATCATATTGAATGACTTTATTCAGTTTAATGATGTTTAAAAATATTAATATTATTAATAAAAAAATAATAATTTATGTTTCATGATTTGTTTAATAATGTCATAAAAAATAAAACATCATGACAATAAATGTCAGAATTCAGAAAAAAAATCTTTATTTGATTTTTTTTCTTAATTCAAAATATATTTAATTTCTTATGATATTTGGGTGAAAATAATATTTAGCATAAAGAAAATGAAGCCTATTTTGAGGTTCAGTAAGATTTGTGCATTGCAACATTTTAAACTGGCTATATTTGTATAGCATTATTAAATATAAATTGTAATATAATTATTATTATTACTATTAGTAATAATTGAATAACTGTTAATGAAAATAATGTCCAAATAAAAAAAAATAGCTGTAACAAGTCCTTACTTTCTTAATGCAGTTTTTTTTGTGATTTTGGAGTGAAATACAACCCCAATATTTGAAAGCATTTGTGAGATTCACCCTATTATGGAAAAAAGTGAACAGAACATATCCACCCATAAATTCATAAGCAATAATTGTGCGAGCAGACAGACAAACATGTAACTGTGGGTCATGCAGGACGCTCACCTCCACATGAGAGAGTTGACGTGTTTTTCCACCATGCAGTGGAAGCCGATCCGGCGTTCCACAGCGCGAAGTTGATGTATTTCCTCAGCTACCAGCACGGATCAGCTCTAGGCATGATGAAGCGGATATCGTCCTCTTTTGGAAGGCCAACCTAAGTAGTTTCGCTTTCACAACGAAACACACCGCGTCTTCACGACAAGGAGGCAACAATACTACAGCGAGAATGAAAGTTACGCCTTCTTTCTTTGCGTGCACATTTGGGCGGTGTTATGCAAATCTTCCCACATAGTGATGTAGGTATGTGGGGGCGTGTTAGAACGAGCCGTTTTAGGTAGGCGTGGTTGACTCTTAACTTTTATAAAGAATATCTCTTCGGATTTGAGACTTTAGTCTTTTCAACTTTACAGATCTTCTTTATGCACCAAGAGCTTGTAACACTCCAAAGAGAAAGGAAAAATTGAAATCGCATCATGACCCCTTTAACTAAAATCTGTGAATCAATTTTATACAGTTCTGTTCAGTAGAGTCACTGACTGTCATGTAGTCAGCAGTATGTACCTGTGTAAGTGTGAATTGGCCAGCTGCAGTTTGAGAGTGGGCGTGGTCTTGGCATTGCTACAGCTTGTGGATAGGCTGGTTGCTGCAATATTTGAAAGCATTTGTGAGATTCACCCTATTATGGAAAAAAGTGAACAGAACATATCCACCCATAAATTCATAAGCAATAATTGTGCGAGCAGACAGACAAACATGTAACTGTGGGTCATGCGGGACGCTCACCTCCACATGAGAGAGTTGACGTGTTTTTCCACCATGCAGTGGAGTGCCAGCCGCACCCGGTCCCACCGCCTGTCGAACACGTAGTGACCCTGTCCCATCAACCGACTGCTGAATGCACAGCACTAAGACAAGACAGAATGAGGTGCCACGTTATATTACTCCATTTTTAAAATGCTTTTGAATATACAGGGTCCCAAAATGGGACAAATGTTTTGTAATGTAGTGGTTTGGCTCAGCTCACGCTCAGGGGTCGCGGGTGCTGTGGAGAATAGTGGCACAGCAGCCTCTCGGACTCCTCAGGGAGGTCAGTTTCTCCTTCATCGCTGGACAGACGCTGCCAGCCGGGCACAGGTTCAGGAGGAGGAACGGGCGCAGAGCTGAACACGACTGCACCAGACGCTCTGCAAATAAAAGACTGATGACACTCGAGGAAAAACATTCTTCCGATTCTAATTTTTTTAATAAAGTAAGTTATATTTTATTATTATTTATATACTTTACTATTATGATATTTATTTTTTAAGGGCCAAACTCATTCTATGCACACAATACAGACAAATGACCATGGTTAGTTTTGTATTATTTATATGTGACCCTGGAGAACAAAACCAGTCATAAGGGTAAAAATTTTAAATTGAGATTTATACACCATCTAAAGGCTGAATAAATAAGTTTTCAATTGATGTATGGTTTGTTTTCAATTGATGTATGGTTTGTTATGATAGGACAATATTTGGCCGAGATACAACTATTTGAAAATCTGGAATCTGAGGGTGCAAAAAAATCTAATTATTGAGAAAATCGCCTTTAAAGTTGTCCAAATGAAGTTCTTAGCAATGCATATTACTAATCAAAAATTAAGTTTTGATATATTTGCAGTAGGAAATTTACAAAATATCTTCATGGAACATGATCTTTACTTAATGTCCTAATAATTTTTGGCATAAAAGAAAAATCAATAATTTTGACCCATACAATGTATTTTTGGCTATTGCTACAAATATACCCCAGCGACTTAAGACTGCTTTTGTGCTCCAGGCTCACATATACCATTTAAGTATTTATTAATTAGTTTTGTTTTATGTTTTCTAATTTAAGTTTTAGTAATTTTTTATGTACTTTTGCTTTTTTTCTATTTCCATTTTGTTTTGTTTTATTTATTAATATTTTATTTTGTTTTTTTTCTATTTCAGTTTTAATAGTTTTAGTACTTCAACTTCAACTTATTTTATTTCAGTTAGTTGTCAAGCAACATTTCAAATTTTCTTTAAGTTGCCCTTCTAATATTAATATTCATCATCATACTATCACAGTGATAATATGTGATATATGATAGTGAAAATATTTATTTCAGCATTATTTTAAAGGGGTCATATGACGTTGCTAAAAAGAACATTATTTTGTGTATTTGGTGTAATGCAATGTGTTCATGCGGTTTAAGGTTAAAAAAAACATTATTTTCCACATACTGTACAATTATTGTTGCTCCTCTATGCCCCGCCTTTTGTCGATTTTTACAAAGCTCATCGTTCTGAAAAGCGAGGTGTGCTGTGATTGGCCAGCTATCCAGTGCGTTGTGTTTGGCCGAATACCTCAAGCGTGTGACAGAAATGTTATGCCCCTTACCATATTGTGATGCCTTGTCCGGCCGGAGCGACGAGACAAAACCAATAAAACTAATTACAAACGAGGCATTTGTAGCATCCAGTGGGGACATAATTAC